>NW_027210271.1:0-87843 GCF_027789765.1 Dendropsophus ebraccatus | reverse complement strand
CTTCTCCCTGGTGGTCTAGTGGCTAGGATTCGGCGCTCTCACCGCCGCGGCCCGGGTTCGATTCCTCGGGAAGCTTCTGCATTTGCTCTTTTTTTCAATCCCCTGAGATTGTGAAGCCACTCGGATGCTCGACTGTTCCTCGCCATTACGCTGTGCGTTCCAAAAAACCTTCCTGTGTTTCTTTGCCACCAGTTTTTTAAGCTTTTTAAGACTTTTTCTTGGATGATAAAGTGCTTATCCAGGCTTGGAAAAGCGTGGCTTCTTTCTTCAAAAAACAGCACCTCTCTTGCCCTCGGTTTGGGTGTGGTTTTGCAGCTGAGTTCCATTGAAGTGAATGGAGCTGAATCTAATACCACACCCCACCTGGGGACGGGTGTGGTACTGTTTGTGCAAGAAAGTAGTTATCTTTTTTCTAATCCTGGATAACCCTCTAAAGGGGTTATCCAGGTCAGAAAAACATGGCCGCTTTCTTCCCAGAAAACTGCACCACTCTTCTTGTCCTCAGTTTGTTTGTGGTTTTGCATCCCACTTCCATTGGAGTGGAGGGAGCCGAATTGCCATTCCACACCCCACCTGGGAAACAGGTGTGACGCTGTTTTTGCAAGAAAGTAGCTGCGCGTTTCTTCTCCTGGATAACCCCTTTAACCGCCTCTCTTGCTGTATTTTTTGTGAAATCTCTCAATTTTTATTTTCGAATATACCACCTTTCGACTTGACTTTTCAAGGGCATTCTCAGACAAGCTGCTGACGCTAGCCGCCAACCCCCACGTCTTCTCACTGGTGGTCTAGTGGCTAGATTCGGCGCTCTCACCGGCCTGCGGCCCGGGTTCGATTCCCGGTCAGGGAAGCTTAGCATTTGCTCTTTTTTTCAATCCCTGAGATTGTGAAGCCACTCGGATGCTCGACTGTTCTCTCGCCATTACGCTGTGGCATTCCAAAAAACCTTCCTGTGTTTCTTTGCCACCAGTTTTTTTGAGCTTTTTAAGACTTTTTCTTGGATGATAAAGTGCTTATCCAGGCTTGGAAAAGCGTGGCTTCTTTCTTCAAAAAAACAGCACCTCTCTTGCCCTCGGTTTGGGTGTGGTTTTGCAGCTGAGTTCCATTGAAGTGAATGGAGCTGAATTCTAATACCACACCCCACCTGGGATGGGTGTGGTACTGTTTGTGCAAGAAAGTAGTTATCTTTTTTCTAATCCTGGATAACCCCTTTAGAGGGCTTATCCAGGCTCAGAAAAACATGGCCGCTTTCTTCCAGAAACTGCACCACTCTTCTTGTCCTCAGTTTGTTTGTGGTTTTGCATCCCACTTCCATTGGAGTGAAGGGAGCCGAATTGCCATTCCACACCCCACCTGGGAACAGGTGTGACGCTGTTTTTGCAAGAAAGTAGCTGCGCGTTTTCTTCTCCTGGATAACCCCTTAAAGCCTCTCTTGCTGTATTTTTTGTGAAATCTCTCATTTTTATTTCGAATATACCACCTTTCGACTTGACTTTTCAAGGGCATTCTCAGACAAGCTGCTGACGCTAGCCGCCAGCCCCCATGTCTTCTCCCTGGTGGTCTAGTGGCTAGGATTCGGCGCTCTCACCGCCGCGGCCCGAGTTCGATTCCCGGTCAGGGAAGCTTTGCGTTTGCTCTTTTTTTCAATCCCCTGAGATTGTGAAGCCACTCGGATGCTCGACTGTTCCTCGCCATTACGCTGTGCGTTCCAAAAAACCTTCCTGTGTTTCTTTGCCACCAGTTTTTTGAGCTTTTTAAGACTTTTTCTTGGATGATAAAGTGCTTATCCAGGCTTGGAAAAGCGTGGCTTCTTTCTTCAAAAAACAGCACCTCTCTTGCCCTCGGTTTGGGTGTGGTTTGCAGCTGAGTTCCATTGAAGTGAATGGAGCTGAATTCTAATACCACACCCCACCTGGGGACGGGTGTGGTACTGTTTGTGCAAGAAAGTAGTTATCTTTTTTCTAATCCTGGATAACCCCTTTAGAGGGCTTATCCAGGCTCAGAAAAACATGGCCGCTTTCTTCCAGAAACTGCACCACTCTTCTTGTCCTCAGTTTGTTTGTGGTTTTGCATCCCACTTCCATTGGAGTGAAGGGAGCCGAATTGCCATTCCACACCCCACCTGGGAACAGGTGTGACGCTGTTTTTGCAAGAAAGTAGCTGCGCGTTTTCTTCTCCTGGATAACCCCTTTAACGCCTCTCTTGCTGTATTTTTTGTGAAATCTCTCAATTTTTATTTTCGAATATACCACCTTTCGACTTGACTTTTCAAGGGCATTCTCAGACAAGCTGCTGACGCTAGCCGCCAGCCCCCACGTCTTCTCCCTGGTGGTCTAGTGGCTAGGATTCGGCGCTCTCACCGCCGCGGCCCGGGTTCGATTCCCGGTCAGGGAAGTTTTACCTTTAATCATCCCGGGTTGCTAAGCGACTCCGACGCTCGACTGCTCCTCGCCGCTACGCATAACCTTTGCTCCTTTTCTTAGCTGCCACAGCTTGTTGAGCTCTCTCGGACTCTTGTCCTACACATTGACGCCTCCCTTGCCGTAATTTTTAGAAAAGCCGCCATCCTTTTTTACTAGTGTACCGCCTTTCGACTTGGCTTTTCCACACCATTCTCAGTCAGTCCACCCATGGAGTGGGGAGAATGAGCACAACTTCTCCCTGGTGGTCTAGTGGCTAGGATTCGGCGCTCTCACCGCCGCGGCCCGGGTTCGATTCCCGGTCAGGGAAGCTTCGCGTTTGCTCTTTTTTTCAATCCCCTGAGATTGTGAAGCCACTCGGATGCTCGACTGTTCCTCGCCATTACGCTGTGCGTTCCAAAAAACCTTCCTGTGTTTCTTTGCCACCAGTTTTTTGAGCTTTTTAAGACTTTTTCTTGGATGATAAAGTGCTTATCCAGGCTTGGAAAAGCGTGGCTTCTTTCTTCAAAAAACAGCACCTCTCTTGCCCTCGGTTTGGGTGTGGTTTTGCAGCTGAGTTCCATTGAAGTGAATGGAGCTGAATTCTAATACCACACCCCACCTGGGGACGGGTGTGGTACTGTTTGTGCAAGAAAGTAGTTATCTTTTTTCTAATCCTGGATAACCCCTTTAGAGGGCTTATCCAGGCTCAGAAAACATGGCCGCTTTCTTCCAGAAACTGCACCACTCTTCTTGTCCTCAGTTTGTTTGTGGTTTTGCATCCCACTTCCATTGGAGTGGAAGGGAGCCGAATTGCCATTCCACACCCCACCTGGGAACAGGTGTGACGCTGTTTTTGCAAGAAAGTAGCTGCGCGTTTTCTTCTCCTGGATAACCCCTTTAACCGCCTCTCTTGCTGTATTTTTTGTGAAATCTCTCAATTTTTATTTTCGAATATACCACCTTTCGACTTGACTTTTCAAGGGCATTCTCAGACAAGCTGCTGACGCTAGCCGCCAGCCCCCACGTCTTCTCCCTGGTGGTCTAGTGGCTAGGATTCGGCGCTCTCACCGCCGCGGCCCGGGTTCGATTCCCGGTCAGGGAAGTTTTACCTTTAATCCTCCCGGGTTGCTAAGCGACTCCGACGCTCGACTGCTCCTCGCCGCTACGCATAACCTTTGCTCCTTTTCTTAGCTGCCACAGCTTGTTGAGCTCTCTCGGACTCTTGTCCTACACATTGACGCCTCCCTTGCCGTAATTTCTAGAAAAGCCGCCATCCTTTTTTACTAGTGTACCGCCTTTCGACTTGGCTTTTCCACACCATTCTCAGTCAGTCCACCCATGGAGTGGGGAGAACGAGCACAACTTCTCCCTGGTGGTCTAGTGGCCAGGATTCGGCGCTCCCACCGCCGCGGCCCGGGTTCGATTCCCGGTCAGGGAAGCTTTGCGTTTGCTCTTTTTTTCAATCCCCGGAGATTGTGAAGCCACTCGGATGCTCGACTGTTCCTCGCCATTATGCTGTGCGTTTCAAAAAACCTTCCTGTGTTTCTTTGCCACCAGTTTTTTGAGCTTTTTAAGACTTTTTCTTGGATGATAAAGTGCTTATCCAGGCTTGGAAAAGCGTGGCTTCTTTCTTCAAAAAACAGCACCTCTCTTGCCCTCGGTTTGGGTGTGGTTTTGCAGCTGAGTTCCATTGAAGTGAATGGAGCTGAATTCTAATACCACACCCCACCTGGGGACGGGTGTGGTACTGTTTGTGCAAGAAAGTAGTTATCTTTTTTCTAATCCTGGATAACCCCTTTAGAGGGCTTATCCAGGCTCAGAAAAACATGGCCGCTTTCTTCCAGAAACTGCACCACTCTTCTTGTCCTCAGTTTGTTTGTGGTTTTGCATCCCACTTCCATTGGAGTGAGGGAGCCGAATTGCCATTCCACACCCCACCTGGGAACAGGTGTGACGCTGTTTTTGCAAGAAAGTAGCTGCGCGTTTTCTTCTCCTGGATAACCCCTTTAACACCTCTCTTGCTGTATTTTTTGTGAAATCTCTCAATTTTTATTTTCGAATATACCACCTTTCGACTTGACTTTTCAAGGGCATTCTCAGACAAGCTGCTGACGCTAGCCGCCAGCCCCCACGTCTTCTCCCTGGTGGTCTAGTGGCTAGGATTCGGCGCTCTTCCCGCAGCGGCCCGGGTTCGATTCCCGGTCAGGGAAGTTTTACCTTTAATCCTCCCGGGTTGCTAAGCGACTCCGACGCTCGACTGCTCCTCGCCGCTACGCATAACCTTTGCTCCTTTTCTTAGCTGCCACAGCTTGTTGAGCTCTCTCGGACTCTTGTCCTACACATTGACGCCTCCCTTGCCGTAATTTTTAGAAAAGCCGCCATCCTTTTTTACTAGTGTACCGCCTTTCGACTTGGCTTTTCCACACCATTCTCAGTCAGTCCACCCATGGAGTGGGGAGAATGAGCACAACTTCTCCCTGGTGGTCTAGTGGCTAGGATTCGGCGCTCTCACCGCCGCGGTCCGGGTTCGATTCCCGATCAGGGAAGCTTCGCGTTTGCTCTTTTTTTCAATCCCCTGAGATTGTGAAGCCACTCGGATGCTCGACTGTTCCTCGCCATTACGCTGTGCATTCCAAAAAACCTTCCTGTGTTTCTTTGCCACCAGTTTTTTGAGCTTTTTAAGACTTTTTCTTGGATGATAAAGTGCTTATCCAGGCTTGGAAAAGCGTGGCTTCTTTCTTCAAAAAACAGCACCTCTCTTGCCCTCGGTTTGGGTGTGGTTTTGCAGCTGAGTTCCATTGAAGTGAATGGAGCTGAATTCTAATACCACACCCCACCTGGGGACGGGTGTGGTACTGTTTGTGCAAGAAAGTAGTTATCTTTTTTCTAATCCTGGATAACCCCTTTAGAGGGCTTATCCAGGCTCAGAAAATCATGGCCGCTTTCTTCCAGAAACTGCACCACTCTTCTTGTCCTCAGTTTGTTTGTGGTTTTGCATCCCACTTCCATTGGAGTGAAGGGAGCCGAATTGCCATTCCACACCCCACCTGGGAACAGGTGTGACGCTGTTTTTGCAAGAAAGTAGCTGCGCATTTTCTTCTCCTGGATAACCCCTTTAACGCCTCTCTTGCTGTATTTTTTGTGAAATCTCTCAATTTTTATTTTCGAATATACCACCTTTCGACTTGACTTTTCAAGGGCATTCTCAGACAAGCTGCTGACGCTAGCCGCCAGCCCCCACGTCTTCTCCCTGGTGGTCTAGTGGCTAGGATTCGGCGCTCTCACCGCCGCGGCCCGGGTTCGATTCCCTGTCAGGGAAGTTTTACCTTTAATCCTCCGGGTTGCTAAGCGACTCCGACGCTCGACTGCTCCTCGCCGCTACGCATAACCTTTGCTCCTTTTCTTAGCTGCCACAGCTTGTTGAGCTCTCTCGGACTCTTGTCCTACACATTGACGCCTCCCTTGCCGTAATTTTTAGAAAAGCCGCCATCCTTTTTTACTAGTGTACCGCCTTTCGACTTGGCTTTTCCACACCATTCTCAGTCAGTCCACCCATGGAGTGGGGAGAACGAGCACAACTTCTCCCTGGTGGTCTAGTGGCCAGGATTCGGCGCTCTCACCGCCGCGGCCCGGGTTCGATTCCCGGTCAGGGAAGCTTCGCGTTTGCTCTTTTTTTCAATCCCCGGAGATTGTGAAGCCACTCGGATGCTCGACTGTTCCTCGCCATTACGCTGTGCGTTTCAAAAAACCTTCCTGTGTTTCTTTGCCACCAGTTTTTTGAGCTTTTTAAGACTTTTTCTTGGATGATAAAGTGCTTATCCAGGCTTGGAAAAGCGTGGCTTCTTTCTTCAAAAAACAGCACCTCTCTTGCCCTCGGTTTGGGTGTGGTTTTGCAGCTGAGTTCCATTGAAGTGAATGGAGCTGAATTCTAATACCACACCCCACCTGGGGACGGGTGTGGTACTGTTTGTGCAAGAAAGTAGTTATCTTTTTTCTAATCCTGGATAACCCCTTTAGAGGGCTTATCCAGGCTCAGAAAAACATGGCCGCTTTCTTCCAGAAACTGCACCACTCTTCTTGTCCTCAGTTTGTTTGTGGTTTTGCATCCCACTTCCATTGGAGTGGAGGGAGCCGAATTGCCATTCCACACCCCACCTGGGAACAGGTGTGACGCTGTTTTTGCAAGAAAGTAGCTGCGCGTTTTCTTCTCCTGGATAACCCCTTTAACGCCTCTCTTGCTGTATTTTTTGTGAAATCTCTCAATTTTTATTTTCGAATATACCACCTTTCGACTTGACTTTTCAAGGGCATTCTCAGACAAGCTGCTGACGCTAGCCGCTAGCCCCAACGTCTTCTCCCTGGTGGTCTAGTGGCTAGGATTCGGCGCTCTCACTGCCGCGGCCTGGGTTCGATTCCCGGTCAGGGAAGTTTTACCTTTAATCCTCCCGGGTTGCTAAGCGACTCCGACGCTCGACTGCTCCTCGCCGCTACGCATAACCTTTGCTCCTTTTCTTAGCTGCCACAGCTTGTTGAGCTCTCTCGGACTCTTGTCCTACACATTGACGCCTCCCTTGCCGTAATTTTTAGAAAAGCCGCCATCCTTTTTTACTAGTGTACCGCCTTTCGACTTGGCTTTTCCACACCATTCTCAGTCAGTCCACCCATGGAGTGGGGAGAATGAGCACAACTTCTCCCTGGTGGTCTAGTGGCTAGGATTCGGCGCTCTCACCGCCGCGGCCCGGGTTCGATTCCCGGTCAGGGAAGCTTCGCGTTTGCTCTTTTTTTCAATCCCCTGAGATTGTGAAGCCACTCGGATGCTCGACTGTTCCTCGCCATTACGCTGTGCGTTCCAAAAAACCTTCCTGTGTTTCTTTGCCACCAGTTTTTTGAGCTTTTTAAGACTTTTTCTTGGATGATAAAGTGCTTATCCAGGCTTGGAAAAGCGTGGCTTCTTTCTTCAAAAAACAGCACCTCTCTTGCCCTCGGTTTGGGTGTGGTTTTGCAGCTGAGTTCCATTGAAGTGAATGGAGCTGAATTCTAATACCACACCCCACCTGGGGACGGGTGTGGTACTGTTTGTGCAAGAAAGTAGTTATCTTTTTTCTAATCCTGGATAACCCCTTTAGAGGGCTTATCCAGGCTCAGAAAAACATGGCCGCTTTCTTCCAGAAACTGCACCACTCTTCTTGTCCTCAGTTTGTTTGTGGTTTTGCATCCCACTTCCATTGGAGTGAAGGGAGCCGAATTGCCATTCCACACCCCACCTGGGAACAGGTGTGACGCTGTTTTTGCAAGAAAGTAGCTGCGCGTTTTCTTCTCCTGGATAACCCCTTTAACGCCTCTCTTGCTGTATTTTTTTGAAATCTCTCAATTTTTATTTTCGAATATACCACCTTTCGACTTGACTTTTCAAGGCCATTCTCAGACAAGCTGCTAACGCTAGCCGCAAGCCCCCACGTCTTCTCCCTGGTGGTCTAGTGGCTAGGATTCGGCGCTCTCACCGCCGCGGCCCGGGTTCGATTCCCGGTCAGGGAAGTTTTACCTTTAATCCTCCCGGGTTGCTAAGCGACTCCGACGCTCGACTGCTCCTCGCCGCTACGCATAACCTTTGCTCCTTTTCTTAGCTGCCACAGCTTGTTGAGCTCTCTCGGACTCTTGTCCTACACATTGACGCCTCCCTTGCCGTAATTTCTAGAAAAGCCGCCATCCTTGTTTACTAGTGTACCGCCTTTCGACTTGGCTTTTCCACACCATTCTCAGTCAGTCCACCCATGGAGTGGGGAAAACGAGCACAACTTCTCCCTGGTGGTCTAGTGGCTAGGATTCGGCGCTCTCACCGCCGCGGCCAGGGTTCGATTCCAGGTCAGGGAAGCTTCGCGTTTGCTCTTTTTTTCAATCCCCGGAGATTGTAAAGCCACTCGGATGCTCGACTGTTCCTCGCCATTACGCTGTGCGTTTCAAAAAACCTTCCTGTGTTTCTTTGCCACCAGTTTTTTGAGCTTTTTAAGACTTTTTCTTGGATGATAAAGTGCTTATCCAGGCTTGGAAAAGCGTGGCTTCTTTCTTCAAAAAACAGCACCTCTCTTGCCCTCGGTTTGGGTGTGGTTTTGCAGCTGAGTTCCATTGAAGTGAATGGAGCTGAATTCTAATACCACACCCCACCTGGGGACGGGTGTGGTACTGTTTGTGCAAGAAAGTAGTTATCTTTTTTCTAATCCTGGATAACCCCTTTAGAGGGCTTATCCAGGCTCAGAAAAAGATGGCCGCTTTCTTCCAGAAACTGCACCACTCTTCTTGTCCTCAGTTTGTTTGTGGTTTTGCATCCCACTTCCATTGGAGTGAAGGGAGCCGAATTGCCATTCCACACCACACCTGGGAACAGGTGTGACGCTGTTTTTGCAAGAAAGTAGCTGCGCGTTTTCTTCTCCTGGATAACCCCTTTAACGCCTCTCTTGCTGTATTTTTTGTGAAATCTCTCAATTTTTATTTTCGAATATACCACCTTTCGACTTGACTTTTCAAGGGCATTCTCAGACAAGCTGCTGACGCTAGCCGCCAGCCCCCACGTCTTCTCCCTGGTGGTCTAGTGGCTAGGATTCGGCGCTCTCACCGCCGCGGCCCGGGTTCGATTCCCGGTCAGGGAAGTTTTACCTTTAATCCTCCCGGGTTGCTAAGCGACTCCGACGCTCGACTGCTCCTCGCCGCTACGCATAACCTTTGCTCCTTTTCTTAGCTGCCACAGCTTGTTGAGCTCTCTCGGACTCTTGTCCTACACATTGACGCCTCCCTTGCCGTAATTTTTAGAAAAGCCGCCATCCTTTTTTACTAGTGTACCGCCTTTCGACTTGGCTTTTCCACACCATTCTCAGTCAGTCCACCCATGGAGTGGGGAGAACGAGCACAACTTCTCCCTGGTGGTCTAGTGGCTAGGATTCGGCGCTCTCACCGCCGCGGCCCGGGTTCGATTCCCGGTCAGGGAAGCTTCGCGTTTGCTCTTTTTTTCAATCCCCGGAGATTGTGAAGCCACTCGGATGCTCGACTGTTCCTCGCCATTACGCTGTGCGTTTCAAAAAACCTTCCTGTGTTTCTTTGCCACCAGTTTTTTGAGCTTTTTAAGACTTTTTCTTGGATGATAAAGTGCTTATCCAGGCTTGGAAAAGCGTGGCTTCTTTCTTCAAAAAACAGCACCTCTCTTGCCCTCGGTTTGGGTGTGGTTTTGCAGCTGAGTTCCATTGAAGTGAATGGAGCTGAATTCTAATACCACACCCCACCTGGGGACGGGTGTGGTACTGTTTGTGCAAGAAAGTAGTTATCTTTTTTCTAATCCTGGATAACCCCTTTAGAGGGCTTATCCAGGCTCAGAAAAACATGGCCGCTTTCTTCCAGAAACTGCACCACTCTTCTTGTCCTCAGTTTGTTTGTGGTTTTGCATCCCACTTCCATTGGAGTGAAGGGAGCCGAATTGCCATTCCACACCCCACCTGGGAACAGGTGTGACGCTGTTTTTGCAAGAAAGTAGCTGCGCGTTTTCTTCTCCTGGATAACCCCTTTAACGCCTCTCTTGCTGTATTTTTTGTGAAATCTCTCAATTTTTATTTTCGAATATACCACCTTTCGACTTGACTTTTCAAGGGCATTCTCAGACAAGCTGCTGACGCTAGCCGCCAGCCCCCACGTCTTCTCCCTGGTGGTCTAGTGGCTAGGATTCGGCGCTCTCACTGCCGCGGCCCGGGTTCGATTTCCGGTCAGGGAAGCTTCGCATTTGCTCTTTTTTTCAATCCCCTGAGATTGTAAAGCCACTCGGATGCTCGAATGTTCCTCGCCATTACGCTGTGCGTTCCAAAAAACCTTCCTGTGTTTCTTTGCCACCAGTTTTTTGAGCTTTTTAAGACTTTTTCTTGGATGATAAAGTGCTTATCCAGGCTTGGAAAAGCGTGGCTTCTTTCTTCAAAAAACAGCACCTCTCTTGCCCTCGGTTTGGGTGTGGTTTTGCAGCTGAGTTCCATTGAAGTGAATGGAGCTGAATTCTAATACCACACCCCACCTGGGGACGGGTGTGGTACTGTTTGTGCAAGAAAGTAGTTATCTTTTTTCTAATCCTGGATAACCCCTTTAGAGGGCTTATCCAGGCTCAGAAAAACATGGCCGCTTTCTTCCAGAAACTGCACCACTCTTCTTGTCCTCAGTTTGTTTGTGGGTTTTGCATCCCACTTCCATTGGAGTGAAGGGAGCCGAATTGCCATTCCACACCCCACCTGGGAACAGGTGTGACGCTGTTTTTGCAAGAAAGTAGCTGCGCGTTTTTCTTCTCCTGGATAACCCCTTTAACGCCTCTCTTGCTGTATTTTTTGTGAAATCTCTCAATTTTTATTTTCGAATATACCACCTTTCGACTTGACTTTTCAAGGGCATTCTCAGACAAGCTGCTGACGCTAGCCGCTAGCCCCCACGTCTTCTCTCTGGTGGTCTAGTGGCTAGGATTCGGCGCTCTCACCGCCGAGGCCCGGGTTCGATTCCCGGTCAGGGAAGTTTTACCTTTAATCCTCCCGGGTTGCTAAGCGACTCCGACGCTCGACTGCTCCTCGCCGCTACGCATAACCTTTGCTCCTTTTCTTAGCTGCCACAGCTTGTTGAGCTCTCTCGGACTCTTGTCCTACACATTGACGCCTCCCTTGCCGTAATTTCTAGAAAAGCCACCATCCTTTTTTACTAGTGTACCGCCTTTCGACTTGGCTTTTCCACAACATTCTCAGTCAGTCCACCCATGGAGTGGGGAGAACGAGCACAACTTCTCCCTGGTGGTCTAGTGGCTAGGATTCGGCGCTCTCACCGCCGCGGCCCTGGTTCGATTCCTGGTCAGGGAAGCTTCGCGTTTGCTCTTTTTTTCAATCCCCGGAGATTGTGAAGCCACTCGGATGCTCGACTGTTCCTCGCCATTATGCTGTGCGTTTCAAAAAACCTTCCTGTGTTTCTTTGCCACCAGTTTTTTGAGCTTTTTAAGACTTTTTCTTGGATGATAAAGTGCTTATCCAGGCTTGGAAAAGCGTGGCTTCTTTCTTCAAAAAACAGCACCTCTCTTGCCCTCGGTTTGGGTGTGGTTTTGCAGCTGAGTTCCATTGAAGTGAATGGAGCTGAATTCTAATACCACACCCCACCTGGGGACGGGTGTGGTACTGTTTGTGCAAGAAAGTAGTTATCTTTTATCTAATCCTGGATAACCCCTTTAGAGGGCTTATCCAGGCTCAGAAAAACATGGCCGCTTTCTTCCAGAAACTGCACCACTCTTCTTGTCCTCAGTTTGTTTGTGGTTTTGCATCCCACTTCCATTGGAGTGGAGGGAGCCGAATTGCCATTCCACACCCCACCTGGGAACAGGTGTGACGCTGTTTTTGCAAGAAAGTAGCTGCGCGTTTTCTTCTCCTGGATAACCCCTTTAACGCCTTTCTTGCTGTATTTTTTGTGAAATCTCTCAATTTTTATTTTCGAATATACCACCTTTCGACTTGACTTTTCAAGGGCATTCTCAGACAAGCTGCTGACGCTAGCCGCCAGCCCCCACGTCTTCTCCCTGGTGGTCTAGTGGCTAGGATTCGGCGCTCTCACCGCCGCGGCCCGGGTTCGATTCCCGGTCAGGGAAGTTTTACCTTTAATCCTCCCGGGTTGCTAAGCGACTCCGACGCTTGACTGCTCCTCGCCGCTACGCATAACCTTTGCTCCTTTTCTTAGCTGCCACAGCTTGTTGAGCTCTCTCGGACTCTTGTCCTACACATTGACGCCTCCCTTGCCGTAATTTCTAGAAAAGCCGCCATCCTTGTTTACTAGTGTACCGCCTTTCGACTTGGCTTTTCCACACCATTCTCAGTCAGTCCACCCATGGAGTGGGGAAAACGAGCACAACTTCTCCCTGGTGGTCTAGTGGCTAGGATTCGGCGCTCTCACCGCCGCGGCCAGGGTTCGATTCCAGGTCAGGGAAGCTTCGCGTTTGCTCTTTTTTTCAATCCCCGGAGATTGTAAAGCCACTCGGATGCTCGACTGTTCCTCGCCATTACGCTGTGCGTTTCAAAAAACCTTCCTGTGTTTCTTTGCCACCAGTTTTTTGAGCTTTTTAAGACTTTTTCTTGGATGATAAAGTGCTTATCCAGGCTTGGAAAAGCGTGGCTTCTTTCTTCAAAAAACAGCACCTCTCTTGCCCTCGGTTTGGGTGTGGTTTTGCAGCTGAGTTCCATTGAAGTGAATGGAGCTGAATTCTAATACCACACCCCACCTGGGGACGGGTGTGGTACTGTTTGTGCAAGAAAGTAGTTATCTTTTTTCTAATCCTGGATAACCCCTTTAGAGGGCTTATCCAGGCTCAGAAAAACATGGCCGCTTTCTTCCAGAAACTGCACCACTCTTCTTGTCCTCAGTTTGTTTGTGGTTTTGCATCCCACTTCCATTGGAGTGAAGGGAGCCGAATTGCCATTCCACACCCCACCTGGGAACAGGTGTGACGCTGTTTTTGCAAGAAAGTAGCTGCGCGTTTTCTTCTCCTGGATAACCCCTTTAACGCCTCTCTTGCTGTATTTTTTGTGAAATCTCTCAATTTTTATTTTCGAATATACCACCTTTCGACTTGACTTTTCAAGGGCATTCTCAGACAAGCTGCTGACGCTAGCCGCCAGCCCCCACGTCTTCTCCCTGGTGGTCTAGTGGCTAGGATTCGGCGCTCTCACCGCCGCGGCCCGGGTTCGATTCCCGGTCAGGGAAGTTTTACCTTTAATCCTCCCGGGTTGCTAAGCGACTCCGACGCTCGACTGCTCCTCGCCGCTACGCATAACCTTTGCTCCTTTTCTTAGCTGCCACAGCTTGTTGAGCTCTCTCGGACTCTTGTCCTACACATTGACGCCTCCCTTGCCGTAATTTTTAGAAAAGCCGCCATCCTTTTTTACTAGTGTACCGCCTTTCGACTTGGCTTTTCCACACCATTCTCAGTCAGTCCACCCATGGAGTGGGGAGAACGAGCACAACTTCTCCCTGGTGGTCTAGTGGCTAGGATTCGGCGCTCTCATCGCCGCGGCCCGGGTTCGATTCCCGGTCAGGGAAGCTTCGCGTTTGCTCTTTTTTTCAATCCCCGGAGATTGTGAAGCCACTCGGATGCTCGACTGTTCCTCGCCATTACGCTGTGCGTTTCAAAAAACCTTCCTGTGTTTCTTTGCCACCAGTTTTTTGAGCTTTTTAAGACTTTTTCTTGGATGATAAAGTGCTTATCCAGGCTTGGAAAAGCGTGGCTTCTTTCTTCAAAAAACAGCACCTCTCTTGCCCTCGGTTTGGGTGTGGTTTTGCAGCTGAGTTCCATTGAAGTGAATGGAGCTGAATTCTAATACCACACCCCACCTGGGGACGGGTGTGGTACTGTTTGTGCAAGAAAGTAGTTATCTTTTTTTCTAATCCTGGATAACCCCTTTAGAGGGCTTATCCAGGCTCAGAAAAACATGGCCGCTTTCTTCCAGAAACTGCACCACTCTTCTTGTCCTCAGTTTGTTTGTGGTTTTGCATCCCACTTCCATTGGAGTGAAGGGAGCCGAATTGCCATTCCACACCCCACCTGGGAACAGGTGTGACGCTGTTTTTGCAAGAAAGTAGCTGCGCGTTTTCTTCTCCTGGATAACCCCTT
The DNA here is from genome assembly GCF_027789765.1 of Dendropsophus ebraccatus. NCBI lineage: Eukaryota > Metazoa > Chordata > Amphibia > Anura > Hylidae > Dendropsophus > Dendropsophus ebraccatus. Next base: position 73,791 of record NW_027210271.1, on the reverse strand, counting down.
TAACGCCTCTCTTGCTGTATTTTTTGTGAAATCTCTCAATTTTTATTTTCGAATATACCACCTTTCGACTTGACTTTTCAAGGGCATTCTCAGACAAGCTGCTGACGCTAGCCGCCAGCCCCCACGTCTTCTCCCTGGTGGTCTAATGGCTAGGATTCGGCGCTCTCACCGCCGCGGCCCGGGTTCGATTCCCGGTCAGGGAAGTTTTACCTTTAATCCTCCCGGGTTGCTAAGCGACTCCGACGCTCGACTGCTCCTCGCCGCTACGCATAACCTTTGCTCCTTTTCTTAGCTGCCACAGCTTGTTGAGCTCTCTCGGACTCTTGTCCTACACATTGACGCCTCCCTTGCCGTAATTTTTAGAAAAGCCGCCATCCTTTTTTACTAGTGTACCGCCTTTCGACTTGGCTTTTCCACACCATTCTCAGTCAGTCCACCCATGGAGTGGGGAGAACGAGCACAACTTCTCCCTGGTGGTCTAGTGGCTAGGATTCGGCGCTCTCACCGCCGCGGCCCGGGTTCGATTCCCGGTCAGGGAAGCTTCGCGTTTGCTCTTTTTTTCAATCCCCGGAGATTGTGAAGCCACTCGGATGCTCGACTGTTCCTCGCCATTATGCTGTGCGTTTCAAAAAACCTTCCTGTGTTTCTTTGCCACCAGTTTTTTGAGCTTTTTAAGACTTTTTCTTGGATGATAAAGTGCTTATCCAGGCTTGGAAAAGCGTGGCTTCTTTCTTCAAAAAACAGCACCTCTCTTGCCCTCGGTTTGGGTGTGGTTTTGCAGCTGAGTTCCATTGAAGTGAATGGAGCTGAATTCTAATACCACACCCCACCTGGGGACGGGTGTGGTACTGTTTGTGCAAGAAAGTAGTTATCTTTTTTCTAATCCTGGATAACCCCTTTAGAGGGCTTATCCAGGCTCAGAAAAACATGGCCGCTTTCTTCCAGAAACTGCACCACTCTTCTTGTCCTCAGTTTGTTTGTGGTTTTGCATCCCACTTCCATTGGAGTGAAGGGAGCCGAATTGCCATTCCACACCCCACCTGGGAACAGGTGTGACGCTGTTTTTGCAAGAAAGTAGCTGCGCGTTTTCTTCTCCTGGATAACCCCTTTAACGCCTCTCTTGCTGTATTTTTTGTGAAATCTCTCAATTTTTATTTTCGAATATACCACCTTTCGACTTGACTTTTCAAGGGCATTCTCAGACAAGCTGCTGACGCTAGCCGCCAGCCCCCACGTCTTCTCCCTGGTGGTCTAGTGGCTAGGATTCTGCGCTCTCACTGCCGCGGCCCGGGTTCGATTCCCGGTCAGGGAAGCTTCGCATTTGCTCTTTTTTTCAATCCCCTGAGATTGTGAAGCCACTCGGATGCTCGAATGTTCCTCGCCATTACGCTGTGCGTTCCAAAAAACCTTCCTGTGTTTCTTTGCCACCAGTTTTTTGAGCTTTTTAAGACTTTTTCTTGGATGATAAAGTGCTTATCCAGGCTTGGAAAAGCGTGGCTTCTTTCTTCAAAAAACAGCACCTCTCTTGCCCTCGGTTTGGGTGTGGTTTTGCAGCTGAGTTCCATTGAAGTGAATGGAGCTGAATTCTAATACCACACCCCACCTGGGGACGGGTGTGGTACTGTTTGTGCAAGAAAGTAGTTATCTTTTTTCTAATCCTGGATAACCCCTTTAGAGGGCTTATCCAGGCTCAGAAAAACATGGCCGCTTTCTTCCAGAAACTGCACCACTCTTCTTGTCCTCAGTTTGTTTGTGGTTTTGCATCCCACTTCCATTGGAGTGAAGGGAGCCGAATTGCCATTCCACACCCCACCTGGGAACAGGTGTGACGCTGTTTTTGCAAGAAAGTAGCTGCGCGTTTTCTTCTCCTGGATAACCCCTTTAACGCCTCTCTTGCTGTATTTTTTGTGAAATCTCTCAATTTTTATTTTCGAATATACCACCTTTCGACTTGACTTTTCAAGGGCATTCTCAGACAAGCTGCTGACGCTAGCCGCCAGCCCCCACGTCTTCTCCCTGGGGGTCTAGTGGCTAGGATTCGGTGCTCTCACCGCCGCGGCCCGGGTTCGATTCCCGGTCAGGGAAGTTTTACCTTTAATCCTCCCGGGTTGCTAAGCGACTCCGACGCTCGACTGCTCCTCGCCGCTACGCATAACCTTTGCTCCTTTTCTTAGCTGCCACAGCTTGTTGAGCTCTCTCGGACTCTTGTCCTACACATTGACGCCTCCCTTGCCGTAATTTTTAGAAAAGCCGCCATCCTTTTTTACTAGTGTACCGCCTTTCGACTTGGCTTTTCCACACCATTCTCAGTCAGTCCACCCATGGAGTGGGGAGAACGAGCACAACTTCTCCCTGGTGGTCTAGTGGCTAGGATTCGGCGCTCTCACCGCCGCGGCCCGGGTTCGATTCCCGGTCAGGGAAGCTTCGCGTTTTTTTTTTTTTCAATCCCCGGAGATTGTGAAGCCACTCGGATGCTCGACTGTTCCTCGCCATTATGCTGTGCGTTTCAAAAAACCTTCCTGTGTTTCTTTGCCACCAGTTTTTTGAGCTTTTTAAGACTTTTTCTTGGATGATAAAGTGCTTATCCAGGCTTGGAAAAGCGTGGCTTCTTTCTTCAAAAAACAGCACCTCTCTTGCCCTCGGTTTGGGTGTGGTTTTGCAGCTGAGTTCCATTGAAGTGAATGGAGCTGAATTCTAATACCACACCCCACCTGGGGACGGGTGTGGTACTGTTTGTGCAAGAAAGTAGTTATCTTTTTTCTAATCCTGGATAACCCCTTTAGAGGGCTTATCCAGGCTCAGAAAAACATGGCCGCTTTCTTCCAGAAACTGCACCACTCTTCTTGTCCTCAGTTTGTTTGTGGTTTTGCATCCCACTTCCATTGGAGTGAAGGGAGCCGAATTGCCATTCCACACCCCACCTGGGAACAGGTGTGACGCTGTTTTTGCAAGAAAGTAGCTGCGCGTTTTCTTCTCCTGGATAACCCCTTTAACGCCTCTCTTGCTGTATTTTTTGTGAAATCTCTCAATTTTTATTTTCGAATATACCACCTTTCGACTTGACTTTTCAAGGGCATTCTCAGACAAGCTGCTGACGCTAGCCGCCAGCCCCCACGTCTTCTCCCTGGTGGTCTAGTGGCTAGGATTCGGCGCTCTCACCGCCGCGGCCCGGGTTCGATTCCCGGTCAGGGAAGTTTTACCTTTAATCCTCCCGGGTTGCTAAGCGACTCCGACGCTCGACTGCTCCTCGCCGCTACGCATAACCTTTGCTCCTTTTCTTAGCTGCCACAGCTTGTTGAGCTCTCTCGGACTCTTGTCCTACACATTGACGCCTCCCTTGCCGTAATTTTTAGAAAAGCCGCCATCCTTTTTTACTAGTGTACCGCCTTTCGACTTGGCTTTTCCACACCATTCTCAGTCAGTCCACCCATGGAGTGGGGAGAACGAGCACAACTTCTCCCTGGTGGTCTAGTGGCTAGGATTCGGCGCTCTCACCGCCGCGGCCCGGGTTCGATTCCCGGTCAGGGAAGCTTCGCGTTTGCTCTTTTTTTCAATCCCCGGAGATTGTGAAGCCACTCGGATGCTCGACTGTTCCTCGCCATTACGCTGTGCGTTTCAAAAAACCTTCCTGTGTTTCTTTGCCACCAGTTTTTTGAGCTTTTTAAGACTTTTTCTTGGATGATAAAGTGCTTATCCAGGCTTGGAAAAGCGTGGCTTCTTTCTTCAAAAAACAGCACCTCTCTTGCCCTCGGTTTGGGTGTGGTTTTGCAGCTGAGTTCCATTGAAGTGAATGGAGCTGAATTCTAATACCACACCCCACCTGGGGACGGGTGTGGTACTGTTTGTGCAAGAAAGTAGTTATCTTTTTTCTAATCCTGGATAACCCCTTTAGAGGGCTTATCCAGGCTCAGAAAAACATGGCCGCTTTCTTCCAGAAACTGCACCACTCTTCTTGTCCTCAGTTTGTTTGTGGTTTTGCATCCCACTTCCATTGGAGTGAAGGGAGCCGAATTGCCATTCCACACCCCACCTGGAAACAGGTGTGACGCTGTTTTTGCAAGAAAGTAGCTGCGCGTTTTCTTCTCCTGGATAACCCCTTTAACGCCTCTCTTGCTGTATTTTTTGTGAAATCTCTCAATTTTTATTTTCGAATATACCACCTTTCGACTTGACTTTTCAAGGGCATTCTCAGACAAGCTGCTGACGCTAGCCGCCAGCCCCCAACGTCTTCTCCCTGGTGGTCTAGTGGCTAGGATTCGGCGCTCTCACTGCCGCGGCCCGGGTTCGATTCCCGGTCAGGGAAGCTTCGCATTTGCTCTTTTTTTCAATCCCCTGAGATTGTGAAGCCACTCGGATGCTCGAATGTTCCTCGCCATTACGCTGTGCGTTCCAAAAAACCTTCCTGTGTTTCTTTGCCACCAGTTTTTTGAGCTTTTTAAGACTTTTTCTTGGATGATAAAGTGCTTATCCAGGCTTGGAAAAGCGTGGCTTCTTTCTTCAAAAAACAGCACCTCTCTTGCCCTCGGTTTGGGTGTGGTTTTGCAGCTGAGTTCCATTGAAGTGAATGGAGCTGAATTCTAATACCACACCCCACCTGGGGACGGGTGTGGTACTGTTTGTGCAAGAAAGTAGTTATCTTTTTTCTAATCCTGGATAACCCCTTTAGAGGGCTTATCCAGGCTCAGAAAAACATGGCCGCTTTCTTCCAGAAACTGCACCACTCTTCTTGTCCTCAGTTTGTTTGTGGTTTTGCATCCCACTTCCATTGGAGTGAAGGGAGCCGAATTGCCATTCCACACCCCACCTGGGAACAGGTGTGACGCTGTTTTTGCAAGAAAGTAGCTGCGCGTTTTCTTCTCCTGGATAACCCCTTTAACGCCTCTCTTGCTGTATTTTTTGTGAAATCTCTCAATTTTTATTTTCGAATATACCACCTTTCGACTTGACTTTTCAAGGGCATTCTCAGACAAGCTGCTGACGCTAGCCGCCAGCCCCCACGTCTTCTCCCTGGGGGTCTAGTGGCTAGGATTCGGTGCTCTCACCGCCGCGGCCCGGGTTCGATTCCCGGTCAGGGAAGTTTTACCTTTAATCCTCCCGGGTTGCTAAGCGACTCCGACGCTCGACTGCTCCTCGCCGCTACGCATAACCTTTGCTCCTTTTCTTAGCTGCCACAGCTTGTTGAGCTCTCTCGGACTCTTGTCCTACACATTGACGCCTCCCTTGCCGTAATTTTTAGAAAAGCCGCCATCCTTTTTTACTAGTGTACCGCCTTTCGACTTGGCTTTTCCACACCATTCTCAGTCAGTCCACCCATGGAGTGGGGAGAACGAGCACAACTTCTCCCTGGTGGTCTAGTGGCTAGGATTCGGCGCTCTCACCGCCGCGGCCCGGGTTCGATTCCCGGTCAGGGAAGCTTCGCGTTTGCTCTTTTTTTCAATCCCCTGAGATTGTGAAGCCACTCGGATGCTCGACTGTTCCTCGCCATTATGCTGTGCGTTCCAAAAAACCTTCCTGTGTTTCTTTGCCACCAGTTTTTTGAGCTTTTTAAGACTTTTTCTTGGATGATAAAGTGCTTATCCAGGCTTGGAAAAGCGTGGCTTCTTTCTTCAAAAAACAGCACCTCTCTTGCCCTCGGTTTGGGTGTGGTTTTGCAGCTGAGTTCCATTGAAGTGAATGGAGCTGAATTCTAATACCACACCCCACCTGGGGACGGGTGTGGTACTGTTTGTGCAAGAAAGTAGTTATCTTTTTTCTAATCCTGGATAACCCCTTTAGAGGGCTTATCCAGGCTCAGAAAAACATGGCCGCTTTCTTCCAGAAACTGCACCACTCTTCTTGTCCTCAGTTTGTTTGTGGTTTTGCATCCCACTTCCATTGGAGTGAAGGGAGCCGAATTGCCATTCCACACCCCACCTGGGAACAGGTGTGACGCTGTTTTTGCAAGAAAGTAGCTGCGCGTTTTCTTCTCCTGGATAACCCCTTTAACGCCTCTCTTGCTGTATTTTTTGTGAAATCTCTCAATTTTTATTTTCGAATATACCACCTTTCGACTTGACTTTTCAAGGGCATTCTCAGACAAGCTGCTGACGCTAGCCGCCAGCCCCCAACGTCTTCTCCCTGGTGGTCTAGTGGCTAGGATTCGGCGCTCTCACCGCCGCGGCCCGGGTTCGATTCCCGGTCAGGGAAGCTTCGCATTTGCTCTTTTTTTCAATCCCCTGAGATTGTGAAGCCACTCGGATGCTCGACTGTTCCTCGCCATTACGCTGTGCGTTCCAAAAAACCTTCCTGTGTTTCTTTGCCACCAGTTTTTTGAGCTTTTTAAGACTTTTTCTTGGATGATAAAGTGCTTATCCAGGCTTGGAAAAGCGTGGCTTCTTTCTTCAAAAAACAGCACCTCTCTTGCCCTCGGTTTGGGTGTGGTTTTGCAGCTGAGTTCCATTGAAGTGAATGGAGCTGAATTCTAATACCACACCCCACCTGGGGACGGGTGTGGTACTGTTTGTGCAAGAAAGTAGTTATCTTTTTTCTAATCCTGGATAACCCCTTTAGAGGGCTTATCCAGGCTCAGAAAAACATGGCCGCTTTCTTCCAGAAACTGCACCACTCTTCTTGTCCTCAGTTTGTTTGTGGTTTTGCATCCCACTTCCATTGGAGTGAAGGGAGCCGAATTGCCATTCCACACCCCACCTGGGAACAGGTGTGACGCTGTTTTTGCAAGAAAGTAGCTGCGCGTTTTCTTCTCCTGGATAACCCCTTTAACGCCTCTCTTGCTGTATTTTTTGTGAAATCTCTCAATTTTTATTTTCGAATATACCACCTTTCGACTTGACTTTTCAAGGGCATTCTCAGACAAGCTGCTGACGCTAGCCGCCAGCCCCCACGTCTTCTCCCTGGGGGTCTAGTGGCTAGGATTCGGTGCTCTCACCGCCGCGGCCCGGGTTCGATTCCCGGTCAGGGAAGTTTTACCTTTAATCCTCCCGGGTTGCTAAGCGACTCCGACGCTCGACTGCTCCTCGCCGCTACGCATAACCTTTGCTCCTTTTCTTAGCTGCCACAGCTTGTTGAGCTCTCTCGGACTCTTGTCCTACACATTGACGCCTCCCTTGCCGTAATTTTTAGAAAAGCCGCCATCCTTTTTTACTAGTGTACCGCCTTTCGACTTGGCTTTTCCACACCATTCTCAGTCAGTCCACCCATGGAGTGGGGAGAACGAGCACAACTTCTCCCTGGTGGTCTAGTGGCTAGGATTCGGCGCTCTCACCGCCGCGGCCCGGGTTCGATTCCCGGTCAGGGAAGCTTCGCGTTTGCTCTTTTTTTCAATCCCCGGAGATTGTGAAGCCACTCGGATGCTCGACTGTTCCTCGCCATTACTGCTGTGCGTTTCAAAAAACCTTCCTGTGTTTCTTTGCCACCAGTTTTTTGAGCTTTTTAAGACTTTTTCTTGGATGATAAAGTGCTTATCCAGGCTTGGAAAAGCGTGGCTTCTTTCTTCAAAAAACAGCACCTCTCTTGCCCTCGGTTTGGGTGTGGTTTTGCAGCTGAGTTCCATTGAAGTGAATGGAGCTGAATTCTAATACCACACCCCACCTGGGGACGGGTGTGGTACTGTTTGTGCAAGAAAGTAGTTATCTTTTTTCTAATCCTGGATAACCCCTTTAGAGGGCTTATCCAGGCTCAGAAAAACATGGCCGCTTTCTTCCAGAAACTGCACCACTCTTCTTGTCCTCAGTTTGTTTGTGGTTTTGCATCCCACTTCCATTGGAGTGAAGGGAGCCGAATTGCCATTCCACACCCCACCTGGGAACAGGTGTGACGCTGTTTTTGCAAGAAAGTAGCTGCGCGTTTTCTTCTCCTGGATAACCCCTTTAACGCCTCTCTTGCTGTATTTTTTGTGAAATCTCTCAATTTTTATTTTCGAATATACCACCTTTCGACTTGACTTTTCAAGGGCATTCTCAGACAAGCTGCTGACGCTAGCCGCTAGCCCCCACGTCTTCTCCCTGGTGGTCTAGTGGCTAGGATTCGGCGCTCTCACCGCCGCGGCCCGGGTTCGATTCCCGGTCAGGGAAGTTTTACCTTTAATCCTCCCGGGTTGCTAAGCGACTCCGACGCTCGACTGCTCCTCGCCGCTACGCATAACCTTTGCTCCTTTTCTTAGCTGCCACAGCTTGTTGAGCTCTCTCGGACTCTTGTCCTACACATTGACGCCTCCCTTGCCGTAATTTTTAGAAAAGCCGCCATCCTTTTTTACTAGTGTACCGCCTTTCGACTTGGCTTTTCCACACCATTCTCAGTCAGTCCACCCATGGAGTGGGGAGAATGAGCACAACTTCTCCCTGGTGGTCTAGTGGCTAGGATTCGGCGCTCTCCCTGCCGCGGCCCGGGTTCGATTCCCGGTCAGGGAAGCTTCATGCTTGCTCTTTTTTTCAATCCCCTGAGATTGTGAAGCCACTCGGATGCTCGACTGTTCCTCGCCATTACGCTGTGCGTTCCAAAAAACCTTCCTGTGTTTCTTTGCCACCAGTTTTTTGAGCTTTTTAAGACTTTTTCTTGGATGATAAAGTGCTTATCCAGGCTTGGAAAAGCGTGGCTTCTTTCTTCAAAAAACAGCACCTCTCTTGCCCTCGGTTTGGGTGTGGTTTTGCAGCTGAGTTCCATTGAAGTGAATGGAGCTGAATTCTAATACCACACCCCACCTGGGGACGGGTGTGGTACTGTTTGTGCAAGAAAGTAGTTATCTTTTTTCTAATCCTGGATAACCCCTTTAGAGGGCTTATCCAGGCTCAGAAAAACATGGCCGCTTTCTTCCAGAAACTGCACCACTCTTCTTGTCCTCAGTTTGTTTGTGGTTTTGCATCCCACTTCCATTGGAGTGAAGGGAGCCGAATTGCCATTCCACACCCCACCTGGGAACAGGTGTGACGCTGTTTTTGCAAGAAAGTAGCTGCGCGTTTTCTTCTCCTGGATAACCCCTTTAACGCCTCTCTTGCTGTATTTTTTGTGAAATCTCTCAATTTTTATTTTCGAATATACCACCTTTCGACTTGACTTTTCAAGGGCATTCTCAGACAAGCTGCTGACGCTAGCCGCCAGCCCCCACGTCTTCTCCCTGGTGGTCTAGTGGCTAGGATTCAGCGCTCTCACCGCCGCGTCCCGGGTTCAATTCCCGGTCAGGGAAGTTTTACCTTTAATCCTCCCGGGTTGCTAAGCGACTCCGACGTTCAACTGCTCCTCGCCGCTACGCATAACCTTTGCTCCTTTTCTTAGCTGCCACAGCTTGTTGAGCTCTCTCGGACTCTTGTCCTACACATTGACGCCTCCCTTGCCGTAATTTTTAGAAAAGCCGCCATCCTTTTTTACTAGTGTACCGCCTTTCGACTTGGCTTTTCCACACCATTCTCAGTCAGTCCACCCATGGAGTGGGGAGAACGAGCACAACTTCTCCCTGGTGGTCTAGTGGCTAGGATTCGGCGCTCTCACCGCCGCGGCCCGGGTTCGATTCCCGGTCAGGGAAGCTTCGCTTTTGCTCTTTTTTTCAATCCCCGGAGATTGTGAAGCCACTCGGATGCTCGACTGTTCCTCGCCATTATGCTGTGCGTTTCAAAAAACCTTCCTGTGTTTCTTTGCCACCAGTTTTTTGAGCTTTTTAAGACTTTTTCTTGGATGATAAAGTGCTTATCCAGGCTTGGAAAAGCGTGGCTTCTTTCTTCAAAAAACAGCACCTCTCTTGCCCTCGGTTTGGGTGTGGTTTTGCAGCTGAGTTCCATTGAAGTGAATGGAGCTGAATTCTAATACCACACCCCACCTGGGGACGGGTGTGGTACTGTTTGTGCAAGAAAGTAGTTATCTTTTTTCTAATCCTGGATAACCCCTTTAGAGGGCTTATCCAGGCTCAGAAAAACATGGCCGCTTTCTTCCAGAAACTGCACCACTCTTCTTGTCCTCAGTTTGTTTGTGGGTTTGCATCCCACTTCCATTGGAGTGAAGGGAGCCGAATTGCCATTCCACACCCCACCTGGGAACAGGTGTGACGCTGTTTTTGCAAGAAAGTAGCTGCGCGTTTTCTTCTCCTGGATAACCCCTTTAACGCCTCTCTTGCTGTATTTTTTGTGAAATCTCTCAATTTTTATTTTCGAATATACCACCTTTCGACTTGACTTTTCAAGGGCATTCTCAGACAAGCTGCTGACGCTAGCCGCCAGCCCCCATGTCTTCTCCCTGGTGGTCTAGTGGCTAGGATTCGGCGCTCTCACCGCCGCGGCCCGGGTTCGATTCCCGGTCAGGGAAGTTTTACCTTTAATCCTCCCGGGTTGCTAAGCGACTCCGACGCTCGACTGCTCCTCGCCGCTACGCATAACCTTTGCTCCTTTTCTTAGCTGCCACAGCTTGTTGAGCTCTCTCGGACTCTTGTCCTACACATTGACGCCTCCCTTGCCGTAATTTTTAGAAAAGCCGCCATCCTTTTTTACTAGTGTACCGCCTTTCGACTTGGCTTTTCCACACCATTCTCAGTCAGTCCACCCATGGAGTGGAGAGAACGAGCACAACTTCTCCCTGGTGGTCTAGTGGCTAGGATTCGGCGCTCTCACCGCCGCGGCCCGGGTTCGATTCCCGGTCAGGGAAGCTTCGCGTTTGCTCTTTTTTTAAATCCCCTGAGATTGTGAAGCCACTCGGATGCTCGACTGTTCCTCGCCATTACGCTGTGCGTTCCAAAAAACCTTCCTGTGTTTCTTTGCCACCAGTTTTTTGAGCTTTTTAAGACTTTTTCTTGGATGATAAAGTGCTTATCCAGGCTTGGAAAAGCGTGGCTTCTTTCTTCAAAAAACAGCACCTCTCTTGCCCTCGGTTTGGGTGTGGTTTTGCAGCTGAGTTCCATTGAAGTGAATGGAGCTGAATTCTAATACCACACCCCACCTGGGGACGGGTGTGGTACTGTTTGTGCAAGAAAGTAGTTATCTTTTTTCTAATCCTGGATAACCCCTTTAGAGGGCTTATCCAGGCTCAGAAAAACATGGCCGCTTTCTTCCAGAAACTGCACCACTCTTCTTGTCCTCAGTTTGTTTGTGGGTTTGCATCCCACTTCCATTGGAGTGAAGGGAGCCGAATTGCCATTCCACACCCCACCTGGGAACAGGTGTGACGCTGTTTTTGCAAGAAAGTAGCTGCGCGTTTTCTTCTCCTGGATAACCCCTTTAACGCCTCTCTTGCTGTATTTTTTGTGAAATCTCTCAATTTTTATTTTCGAATATACCACCTTTCGACTTGACTTTTCAAGGGCATTCTCAGACAAGCTGCTGACGCTAGCCGCCTAGCCCCCATGTCTTCTCCCTGGTGGTCTAGTGGCTAGGATTCGGCGCTCTCACCGCCACGGCCCGGGTTCGATTCCCGGTCAGGGAAGTTTTACCTTTAATCCTCCCGGGTTGCTAAGCGACTCCGACGCTCGACTGCTCCTCGCCGCTACGCATAACCTTTGCTCCTTTTCTTAGCTGCCACAGCTTGTTGAGCTCTCTCGGACTCTTGTCCTACACATTGACGCCTCCCTTGCCGTAATTTCTAGAAAAGCCGCCATCCTTTTTTACTAGTGTACCGCCTTTCGACTTGGCTTTTCCACACCATTCTCAGTCAGTCCACCCATGGAGTGGGGAGAACGAGCACAACTTCTCCCTGGTGGTCTAGTGGCTAGTATTCGGCGCTCTCACCGCCGCGGCCCGTGTTCGATTCCCGGTCAGGGAAGCTTCGCGTTTGCTCTTTTTTTCAATCCCCGGAGATTGTGAAGCCACTCGGATGCTCGACTGTTCCTCGCCATTACGCTGTGCGTTTCAAAAAACCTTCCTGTGTTTCTTTGCCACCAGTTTTTTGAGCTTTTTAAGACTTTTTCTTGGATGATAAAGTGCTTATCCAGGCTTGGAAAAGCGTGGCTTCTTTCTTCAAAAAACAGCACCTCTCTTGCCCTCGGTTTGGGTGTGGTTTTGCAGCTGAGTTCCATTGAAGTGAATGGAGCTGAATTCTAATACCACACCCCACCTGGGGACGGGTGTGGTACTGTTTGTGCAAGAAAGTAGTTATCTTTTTTCTAATCCTGGATAACCCCTTTAGAGGGCTTATCCAGGCTCAGAAAAACATGGCCGCTTTCTTCCAGAAACTGCACCACTCTTCTTGTCCTCAGTTTGTTTGTGGTTTTGCATCCCACTTCCATTGGAGTGAAGGGAGCCGAATTGCCATTCCACACCCCACCTGGGAACAGGTGTGACGCTGTTTTTGCAAGAAAGTAGCTGCGCGTTTTCTTCTCCTGGATAACCCCTTTAACGCCTCTCTTGCTGTATTTTTTGTGAAATCTCTCAATTTTTATTTTCGAATATACCACCTTTCGACTTGACTTTTCAAGGGCATTCTCAGACAAGCTGCTGACGCTAGCCGCCAGCCCCCACGTCTTCTCCCTGGTGGTCTAGTGGCTAGGATTCGGCGCTCTCACCGCCGCGGCCCGGGTTCGATTCCCGGTCAGGGAAGTTTTACCTTTAATCCTCCCGGGTTGCTAAGCGACTCCGACGCTCGACTGCTCCTCGCCGCTACGCATAACCTTTGCTCCTTTTCTTAGCTGCCACAGCTTGTTGAGCTCTCTCGGACTCTTGTCCTACACATTGACGCCTCCCTTGCCGTAATTTTTAGAAAAGCCGCCATCCTTTTTTACTAGTGTACCGCCTTTCGACTTGGCTTTTCCACACCATTCTCAGTCAGTCCACCCATGGAGTGGGAGAGAACTGAGCACAACTTCTCCCTGGTGGTCTAGTGGCTAGGATTCGGCGCTCTCACCGCCGCGGCCCGGGTTCGATTCCCGGTCAGGGAAGCTTCGCGTTTGCTCTTTTTTTCAATCCCCTGAGATTGTGAAGCCACTCGGATGCTCGACTGTTCCTCGCCATTACTGCTGTGCGTTCCAAAAAACCTTCCTGTGTTTCTTTGCCACCAGTTTTTTGAGCTTTTTAAGACTTTTTCTTGGATGATAAAGTGCTTATCCAGGCTTGGAAAAGCGTGGCTTCTTTCTTCAAAAAACAGCACCTCTCTTGCCCTCGGTTTGGGTGTGGTTTTGCAGCTGAGTTCCATTGAAGTGAATGGAGCTGAATTCTAATACCACACCCCACCTGGGGACGGGTGTGGTACTGTTTGTGCAAGAAAGTAGTTATCTTTTTTCTAATCCTGGATAACCCCTTTAGAGGGCTTATCCAGGCTCAGAAAAACATGGCCGCTTTCTTCCAGAAACTGCACCACTCTTCTTGTCCTCAGTTTGTTTGTGGTTTTGCATCCCACTTCCATTGGAGTGAAGGGAGCCGAATTGCCATTCCACACCCCACCTGGGAACAGGTGTGACGCTGTTTTTGCAAGAAAGTAGCTGCGCGTTTTCTTCTCCTGGATAACCCCTTTAACGCCTCTCTTGCTGTATTTTTTGTGAAATCTCTCAATTTTTATTTTCGAATATACCACCTTTCGACTTGACTTTTCAAGGGCATTCTCAGACAAGCTGCTGACGCTAGCCGCCAGCCCCCACGTCTTCTCCCTGGTGGTCTAGTGGCTAGGATTCGGCGCTCTCACCGCCGCGGCCCGGGTTCGATTCCCGGTCAGGGAAGTTTTACCTTTAATCCTCCCGGGTTGCTAAGCGACTCCGACGCTCAACTGCTCCTCGCCGCTACGCATAACCTTTGCTCCTTTTCTTAGCTGCCACAGCTTGTTGAGCTCTCTCGGACTCTTGTCCTACACATTGACGCCTCCCTTGCCGTAATTTTTAGAAAAGCCGCCATCCTTTTTTACTAGTGTACCGCCTTTCGACTTGGCTTTTCCACACCATTCTCAGTCAGTCCACCCATGGAGTGGGGAGAACGAGCACAACTTCTCCCTGGTGGTCTAGTGGCTAGGATTCGGCGCTCTCACCGCCGCGGCCCGGGTTCGATTCCCGGTCAGGGAAGCTTCGCGTTTGCTCTTTTTTTCAATCCCCGGAGATTGTGAAGCCACTCGGATGCTCGACTGTTCCTCGCCATTACGCTGTGCGTTCAAAAAACCTTCCTGTGTTTCTTTGCCACCAGTTTTTTGAGCTTTTTAAGACTTTTTCTTGGATGATAAAGTGCTTATCCAGGCTTGGAAAAGCGTGGCTTCTTTCTTCAAAAAACAGCACCTCTCTTGCCCTCGGTTTGGGTGTGGTTTTGCAGCTGAGTTCCATTGAAGTGAATGGAGCTGAATTCTAATACCACACCCCACCTGGGGACGGGTGTGGTACTGTTTGTGCAAGAAAGTAGTTATCTTTTTTCTAATCCTGGATAACCCCTTTAGAGGGCTTATCCAGGCTCAGAAAAACATGGCCGCTTTCTTCCAGAAACTGCACCACTCTTCTTGTCCTCAGTTTGTTTGTGGTTTTGCATCCCACTTCCATTGGAGTGAAGGGAGCCGAATTGCCATTCCACACCCCACCTGGGAACAGGTGTGACGCTGTTTTTGCAAGAAAGTAGCTGCGCGTTTTCTTCTCCTGGATAACCCCTTTAACGCCTCTCTTGCTGTATTTTTTGTGAAATCTCTCAATTTTTATTTTCGAATATACCACCTTTCGACTTGACTTTTCAAGGGCATTCTCAGACAAGCTGCTGACGCTAGCCGCCAGCCCCCACGTCTTCTCCCTGGTGGTCTAGTGGCTAGGATTCGGCGCTCTCACCGCCGCGGCCCGGGTTCGATTCCCGGTCAGGGAAGTTTTACCTTTAATCCTCCCGGGTTGCTAAGCGACTCCGACGCTCGACTGCTCCTCGCCGCTACGCATAACCTTTGCTCCTTTTCTTAGCTGCCACAGCTTGTTGAGCTCTCTCGGACTCTTGTCCTACACATTGACGCCTCCCTTGCCGTAATTTTTAGAAAAGCCGCCATCCTTTTTTACTAGTGTACCGCCTTTCGACTTGGCTTTTCCACACCATTCTCAGTCAGTCCACCCATGGAGTGGGGAGAACTGAGCACAACTTCTCCCTGGTGGTCTAGTGGCTAGGATTCGGCGCTCTCACCGCCGCGGCCCGGGTTCGATTCCCGGTCAGGGAAGCTTCGCGTTTGCTCTTTTTTTCAATCCCCGGAGATTGTGAAGCCACTCGGATGCTCGACTGTTCCTCGCCATTACGCTGTGCGTTCCAAAAAACCTTCCTGTGTTTCTTTGCCACCAGTTTTTTGAGCTTTTTAAGACTTTTTCTTGGATGATAAAGTGCTTATCCAGGCTTGGAAAAGCGTGGCTTCTTTCTTCAAAAAACAGCACCTCTCTTGCCCTCGGTTTGGGTGTGGTTTTGCAGCTGAGTTCCATTGAAGTGAATGGAGCTGAATTCTAATACCACACCCCACCTGGGGACGGGTGTGGTACTGTTTGTGCAAGAAAGTAGTTATCTTTTTTCTAATCCTGGATAACCCCTTTAGAGGGCTTATCCAGGCTCAGAAAAACATGGCCGCTTTCTTCCAGAAACTGCACCACTCTTCTTGTCCTCAGTTTGTTTGTGGTTTTGCATCCCACTTCCATTGGAGTGAAGGGAGCCGAATTGCCATTCCACACCCCACCTGGGAACAGGTGTGACGCTGTTTTTGCAAGAAAGTAGCTGCGCGTTTTCTTCTCCTGGATAACCCCTTTAACGCCTCTCTTGCTGTATTTTTTGTGAAATCTCTCAATTTTTATTTTCGAATATACCACCTTTCGACTTGACTTTTCAAGGGCATTCTCAGACAAGCTGCTGACGCTAGCCGCCTAGCCCCCACTGTCTTCTCCCTGGCTGGTCTAGTGGCTAGGATTCGGCGCTCTCACCGCCACGGCCCGGGTTCGATTCCCGGTCAGGGAAGTTTTACCTTTAATCCTCCCGGGTTGCTAAGCGACTCCGACGCTCGACTGCTCCTCGCCGCTACGCATAACCTTTGCTCCTTTTCTTAGCTGCCACAGCTTGTTGAGCTCTCTCGGACTCTTGTCCTACACATTGACGCCTCCCTTGCCGTAATTTCTAGAAAAGCCGCCATCCTTTTTTACTAGTGTACCGCCTTTCGACTTGGCTTTTCCACACCATTCTCAGTCAGTCCACCCATGGAGTGGGGAGAACGAGCACAACTTCTCCCTGGTGGTCTAGTGGCTAGTATTCGGCGCTCTCACCGCCGCGGCCCGGGTTCGATTCCCGGTCAGGGAAGCTTCGCGTTTGCTCTTTTTTTCAATCCCCGGAGATTGTGAAGCCACTCGGATGCTCGACTGTTCCTCGCCATTACGCTGTGCGTTTCAAAAAACCTTCCTGTGTTTCTTTGCCACCAGTTTTTTGAGCTTTTTAAGACTTTTTCTTGGATGATAAAGTGCTTATCCAGGCTTGGAAAAGCGTGGCTTCTTTCTTCAAAAAACAGCACCTCTCTTGCCCTCGGTTTGGGTGTGGTTTTGCAGCTGAGTTCCATTGAAGTGAATGGAGCTGAATTCTAATACCACACCCCACCTGGGGACGGGTGTGGTACTGTTTGTGCAAGAAAGTAGTTATCTTTTTTCTAATCCTGGATAACCCCTTTAGAGGGCTTATCCAGGCTCAGAAAAACATGGCCGCTTTCTTCCAGAAACTGCACCACTCTTCTTGTCCTCAGTTTGTTTGTGGGTTTGCATCCCACTTCCATTGGAGTGAAGGGAGCCGAATTGCCATTCCACACCCCACCTGGGAACAGGTGTGACGCTGTTTTTGCAAGAAAGTAGCTGCGCGTTTTCTTCTCCTGGATAACCCCTTTAACGCCTCTCTTGCTGTATTTTTTGTGAAATCTCTCAATTTTTATTTTCGAATATACCACCTTTCGACTTGACTTTTCAAGGGCATTCTCAGACAAGCTGCTGACGCTAGCCGCCAGCCCCCACGTCTTCTCCCTGGTGGTCTAGTGGCTAGGATTCGGCGCTCTCACCGCCGCGGCCCGGGTTCGATTCCCGGTCAGGGAAGTTTTACCTTTAATCCTCCCGGGTTGCTAAGCGACTCCGACGCTCGACTGCTCCTCGCCGCTACGCATAACCTTTGCTCCTTTTCTTAGCTGCCACAGCTTGTTGAGCTCTCTCGGACTCTTGTCCTACACATTGACGCCTCCCTTGCCGTAATTTTTAGAAAAGCCGCCATCCTTTTTTACTAGTGTACCGCCTTTCGACTTGGCTTTTCCACACCATTCTCAGTCAGTCCACCCATGGAGTGGGAGAGAACGAGCACAACTTCTCCCTGGTGGTCTAGTGGCTAGGATTCGGCGCTCTCACCGCCGCGGCCCGGGTTCGATTCCCGGTCAGGGAAGCTTCGCGTTTGCTCTTTTTTTCAATCCCCTGAGATTGTGAAGCCACTCGGATGCTCGACTGTTCCTCGCCATTACGCTGTGCGTTCCAAAAAACCTTCCTGTGTTTCTTTGCCACCAGTTTTTTGAGCTTTTTAAGACTTTTTCTTGGATGATAAAGTGCTTATCCAGGCTTGGAAAAGCGTGGCTTCTTTCTTCAAAAAACAGCACCTCTCTTGCCCTCGGTTTGGGTGTGGTTTTGCAGCTGAGTTCCATTGAAGTGAATGGAGCTGAATTCTAATACCACACCCCACCTGGGGACGGGTGTGGTACTGTTTGTGCAAGAAAGTAGTTATCTTTTTTCTAATCCTGGATAACCCCTTTAGAGGGCTTATCCAGGCTCAGAAAAACATGGCCGCTTTCTTCCAGAAACTGCACCACTCTTCTTGTCCTCAGTTTGTTTGTGGTTTTGCATCCCACTTCCATTGGAGTGAAGGGAGCCGAATTGCCATTCCACACCCCACCTGGGAACAGGTGTGACGCTGTTTTTGCAAGAAAGTAGCTGCGCGTTTTCTTCTCCTGGATAACCCCTTTAACGCCTCTCTTGCTGTATTTTTTGTGAAATCTCTCAATTTTTATTTTCGAATATACCACCTTTCGACTTGACTTTTCAAGGGCATTCTCAGACAAGCTGCTGACGCTAGCCGCCAGCCCCCACGTCTTCTCCCTGGTGGTCTAGTGGCTAGGTTTCGGCGCTCTCACCGCCGCGGCCCGGGTTCGATTCCCGGTCAGGGAAGTTTTACCTTTATTCCTCCCGGGTTGCTAAGCGACTCCGACGCTCGACTGCTCCTCGCCGCTACGCATAACCTTTGCTCCTTTTCTTAGCTGCCACAGCTTGTTGAGCTCTCTCGGACTCTTGTCCTACACATTGACGCCTCCCTTGCCGTAATTTTTAGAAAAGCCGCCATCCTTTTTTACTAGTGTACCGCCTTTCGACTTGGCTTTTCCACACCATTCTCAGTCAGTCCACCCATGGAGTGGGGAGAATGAGCACAACTTCTCCCTGGTGGTCTAGTGGCTAGGATTCGGCGCTCTCACCGCCGCGGCCCGGGTTTGATTCCCGGTCAGGGAAGCTTCGCGTTTGCTCTTTTTTTCAATCCCCTGAGATTGTGAAGCCACTCGGATGCTCGACTGTTCCTCGCCATTACGCTGTGCGTTCCAAAAAACCTTCCTGTGTTTCTTTGCCACCAGTTTTTTGAGCTTTTTAAGACTTTTTCTTGGATGATAAAGTGCTTATCCAGGCTTGGAAAAGCGTGGCTTCTTTCTTCAAAAAACAGCACCTCTCTTGCCCTCGGTTTGGGTGTGGTTTTGCAGCTGAGTTCCATTGAAGTGAATGGAGCTGAATTCTAATACCACACCCCACCTGGGGACGGGTGTGGTACTGTTTGTGCAAGAAAGTAGTTATCTTTTTTCTAATCCTGGATAACCCCTTTAGAGGGCTTATCCAGGCTCAGAAAAACATGGCCGCTTTCTTCCAGAAACTGCACCACTCTTCTTGTCCTCAGTTTGTTTGTGGTTTTGCATCCCACTTCCATTGGAGTGAAGGGAGCCGAATTGCCATTCCACACCCCACCTGGGAACAGGTGTGACACTGTTTTTGCAAGAAAGTAGCTGCGCGTTTTCTTCTCCTGGATAACCCCTTTAACGCCTCTCTTGCTGTATTTTTTGTGAAATCTCTCAATTTTTATTTTCGAATATATCACCTTTCGACTTGACTTTTCAAGGGCATTCTCAGACAAGCTGCTGACGCTAGCCGCCAGCCCCCACGTCTTCTCCCTGGTGGTCTAGTGGCTAGGATTCGGCGCTCTCACCGCCGCGGCCCGGGTTCGATTCCCGGTCAGGGAAGTTTTACCTTTAATCCTCCGGGGTTGCTAAGCGACTCCGACGCTCGACTGCTCCTCGCCGCTACGCATAACCTTTGCTCCTTTTCTTAGCTGCCACAGCTTGTTGAGCTCTCTCGGACTCTTGTCCTACACATTGACGCCTCCCTTGCCGTAATTTTTAGAAAAGCCGCCATCCTTTTTTACTAGTGTACCGCCTTTCGACTTGGCTTTTCCACACCATTCTCAGTCAGTCCACCCATGGAGTGGGGAGAATGAGCACAACTTCTCCCTGGTGGTCTAGTGGCTAGGATTCGGCGCTCTCACCGCCGCGGCCCGGGTTCGATTCCCGGTCAGGGAAGCTTCGCGTTTGCTCTTTTTTTCAATCCCCTGAGATTGTGAAGCCACTCGGATGCTCGACTGTTCCTCGCCATTACGCTGTGCGTTCCAAAAAAACCTTCCTGTAATTCTTTGCCACCAGTTTTTTGAGCTTTTTAAGACTTTTTCTTGGATGATAAAGTGCTTATCCAGGCTTGGAAAAGCGTGGCTTCTTTCTTCAAAAAACAGCACCTCTCTTGCCCTCGGTTTGGGTGTGGTTTTGCAGCTGAGTTCCATTGAAGTGAATGGAGCTGAATTCTAATACCACACCCCACCTGGGGACGGGTGTGGTACTGTTTGTGCAAGAAAGTAGTTATCTTTTTTCTAATCCTGGATAACCCCTTTAGAGGGCTTATCCAGGCTCAGAAAAACATGGCCGCTTTCTTCCAGAAACTGCACCACTCTTCTTGTCCTCAGTTTGTTTGTGGTTTTGCATCCCACTTCCATTGGAGTGGAGGGAGCCGAATTGCCATTCCACACCCCACCTGGGAACAGGTGTGACGCTGTTTTTGCAAGAAAGTAGCTGCGCGTTTTCTTCTCCTGGATAACCCCTTTAACGCCTCTCTTGCTGTATTTTTTGTGAAATCTCTCAATTTTTATTTTCGAATATACCACCTTTCGACTTGACTTTTCAAGGGCATTCTCAGACAAGCTGCTGACGCTAGCCGCCAGCCCCCATGTCTTCTCCCTGGTGGTCTAGTGGCTAGGATTCGGCGCTCTCACCGCCGCGGCCCGGGTTCGATTCCCGGTCAGGGAAGTTTTACCTTTAATCCTCCCGGGTTGCTAAGCGACTCCGACGCTCGACTGCTCCTCGCCGCTACGCATAACCTTTGCTCCTTTTCTTAGCTGCCACAGCTTGTTGAGCTCTCTCGGACTCTTGTCCTACACATTGACGCCTCCCTTGCCGTAATTTTTAGAAAAGCCACCATCCTTTTTTACTAGTGTACCGCCTTTCGACTTGGCTTTTCCACACCATTCTCAGTCAGTCCACCCATGGAGTGGGGAGAATGAGCACAACTTCTCCCTGGTGGTCTAGTGGCTAGGATTCGGCGCTCTCACCGCCGCGGCCCGGGTTTGATTCCCGGTCAGTGAAGCTAAGCGTTTGCTCTTTTTTTCAATCCCCTGAGATTGTGAAGCCACTCGGATGCTCGACTGTTCCTCGCCATTACGCTGTGCGTTCCAAAAAACCTTCCTGTGTTTCTTTGCCACCAGTTTTTTGAGCTTTTTAAGACTTTTCTTGGATGATAAAGTGCTTATCCAGGCTTGGAAAAGCGTGGCTTCTTTCTTCAAAAAACAGCACCTCTCTTGCCCTCGGTTTGGGTGTGGTTTTGCAGCTGAGTTCCATTGAAGTGAATGGAGCTGAATTCTAATACCACACCCCACCTGGGGACGGGTGTGGTACTGTTTGTGCAAGAAAGTAGTTATCTTTTTTCTAATCCTGGATAACCCCTTTAGAGGGCTTATCCAGGCTCAGAAAAACATGGCCGCTTTCTTCCAGAAACTGCACCACTCTTCTTGTCCTCAGTTTGTTTGTGGTTTTGCATCCCACTTCCATTGGAGTGAAGGGAGCCGAATTGCCATTCCACACCCCACCTGGGAACAGGTGTGACGCTGTTTTTGCAAGAAAGTAGCTGCGCGTTTTCTTCTCCTGGATAACCCCTTTAACGCCTCTCTTGCTGTATTTTTTGTGAAATCTCTCAATTTTTATTTTCGAATATACCACCTTTCGACTTGACTTTTCAAGGGCATTCTCAGACAAGCTGCTGACGCTAGCCGCCAGCCCCCACGTCTTCTCCCTGGTGGTCTAGTGGCTAGGATTCGGCGCTCTCACCGCCGCGGCCCGGGTTCGATTCCCGGTCAGGGAAGTTTTACCTTTAATCCTCCCGGGTTGCTAAGCGACTCCGACGCTCGACTGCTCCTCGCCGCTACGCATAACCTTTGCTCCTTTTCTTAGCTGCCACAGCTTGTTGAGCTCTCTCGGACTCTTGTCCTACACATTGACGCCTCCCTTGCCGTAATTTTTAGAAAAGCCGCCATCCTTTTTTACTAGTGTACCGCCTTTCGACTTGGCTTTTCCACACCATTCTCAGTCAGTCCACCCATGGAGTGGGGAGAATGAGCACAACTTCTCCCTGGTGGTCTAGTGGCTAGGATTCGGCGCTCTCACCGCCGCGGCCCGGGTTCGATTCCCGGTCAGGGAAGCTTCGCGTTTGCTCTTTTTTTCAATCCCCTGAGATTGTGAAGCCACTCGGATGCTCGACTGTTCCTCGCCATTACGCTGTGCGTTCCAAAAAACCTTCCTGTGTTTCTTTGCCACCAGTTTTTTGAGCTTTTTAAGACTTTTTCTTGGATGATAAAGTGCTTATCCAGGCTTGGAAAAGCGTGGCTTCTTTCTTCAAAAAACAGCACCTCTCTTGCCCTCGGTTTGGGTGTGGTTTTGCAGCTGAGTTCCATTGAAGTGAATGGAGCTGAATTCTAATACCACACCCCACCTGGGGACGGGTGTGGTACTGTTTGTGCAAGAAAGTAGTTATCTTTTTTCTAATCCTGGATAACCCCTTTAGAGGGCTTATCCAGGCTCAGAAAAACATGGCCGCTTTCTTCCAGAAACTGCACCACTCTTCTTGTCCTCAGTTTGTTTGTGGTTTTGCATCCCACTTCCATTGGAGTGAAGGGAGCCGAATTGCCATTCCACACCCCACCTGGGAACAGGTGTGACGCTGTTTTTGCAAGAAAGTAGCTGCGCGTTTTCTTCTCCTGGATAACCCCTTTAACGCCTCTCTTGCTGTATTTTTTGTGAAATCTCTCAATTTTTATTTTCGAATATACCACCTTTCGACTTGACTTTTCAAGGGCATTCTCAGACAAGCTGCTGACGCTAGCCGCCAGCCCCCACGTCTTCTCCCTGGTGGTCTAGTGGCTAGGATTCGGCGCTCTCACCGCCGCGGCCCGGGTTCGATTCCCGGTCAGGGAAGTTTTACCTTTAATCCTCCCGGGTTGCTAAGCGACTCCGACGCTCGACTGCTCCTCGCCGCTACGCATAACCTTTGCTCCTTTTCTTAGCTGCCACAGCTTGTTGAGCT
Organism: Dendropsophus ebraccatus; assembly: GCF_027789765.1. Taxonomy (NCBI): domain Eukaryota; kingdom Metazoa; phylum Chordata; class Amphibia; order Anura; family Hylidae; genus Dendropsophus; species Dendropsophus ebraccatus. Next base: position 51,188 of record NW_027210271.1, on the reverse strand, counting down.
CTCTCGGACTCTTGTCCTACACATTGACGCCTCCCTTGCCGTAATTTTTAGAAAAGCCGCCATCCTTTTTTACTAGTGTACCGCCTTTCGACTTGGCTTTTCCACACCATTCTCAGTCAGTCCACCCATGGAGTGGGGAGAATGAGCACAACTTCTCCCTGGTGGTCTAGTGGCTAGGATTCGGCGCTCTCACCGCCGCGGCCCGGGTTCGATTCCCGGTCAGGGAAGCTTCGCGTTTGCTCTTTTTTTCAATCCCCTGAGATTGTGAAGCCACTCGGATGCTCGACTGTTCCTCGCCATTACGCTGTGCGTTCCAAAAAACCTTCCTGTGTTTCTTTGCCACCAGTTTTTTGAGCTTTTTAAGACTTTTTCTTGGATGATAAAGTGCTTATCCAGGCTTGGAAAAGCGTGGCTTCTTTCTTCAAAAAACAGCACCTCTCTTGCCCTCGGTTTGGGTGTGGTTTTGCAGCTGAGTTCCATTGAAGTGAATGGAGCTGAATTCTAATACCACACCCCACCTGGGGACGGGTGTGGTACTGTTTGTGCAAGAAAGTAGTTATCTTTTTTCTAATCCTGGATAACCCCTTTAGAGGGCTTATCCAGGCTCAGAAAAACATGGCCGCTTTCTTCCAGAAACTGCACCACTCTTCTTGTCCTCAGTTTGTTTGTGGTTTTGCATCCCACTTCCATTGGAGTGAAGGGAGCCGAATTGCCATTCCACACCCCACCTGGGAACAGGTGTGACGCTGTTTTTGCAAGAAAGTAGCTGCGCGTTTTCTTCTCCTGGATAACCCCTTTAACGCCTCTCTTGCTGTATTTTTTGTGAAATCTCTCAATTTTTATTTTCGAATATACCACCTTTCGACTTGACTTTTCAAGGGCATTCTCAGACAAGCTGCTGACGCTAGCCGCCAGCCCCCACGTCTTCTCCCTGGTGGTCTAGTGGCTAGGATTCGGCGCTCTCACCGCCGCGGCCCGGGTTCGATTCCCGGTCAGGGAAGTTTTACCTTTAATCCTCCCGGGTTGCTAAGCGACTCCGACGCTCGACTGCTCCTCGCCGCTACGCATAACCTTTGCTCCTTTTCTTAGCTGCCACAGCTTGTTGAGCTCTCTCGGACTCTTGTCCTACACATTGACGCCTCCCTTGCCGTAATTTTTAGAAAAGCCGCCATCCTTTTTTACTAGTGTACCGCCTTTCGACTTGGCTTTTCCACACCATTCTCAGTCAGTCCACCCATGGAGTGGGGAGAATGAGCACAACTTCTCCCTGGTGGTCTAGTGGCTAGGATTCGGCGCTCTCACCGCCGCGGCCCGGGTTCGATTCCCGGTCAGGGAAGCTTCGCGTTTGCTCTTTTTTTCAATCCCCTGAGATTGTGAAGCCACTCGGATGCTCGACTGTTCCTCGCCATTACGCTGTGCGTTCCAAAAAACCTTCCTGTGTTTCTTTGCCACCAGTTTTTTGAGCTTTTTAAGACTTTTTCTTGGATGATAAAGTGCTTATCCAGGCTTGGAAAAGCGTGGCTTCTTTCTTCAAAAAACAGCACCTCTCTTGCCCTCGGTTTGGGTGTGGTTTTGCAGCTGAGTTCCATTGAAGTGAATGGAGCTGAATTCTAATACCACACCCCACCTGGGGACGGGTGTGGTACTGTTTGTGCAAGAAAGTAGTTATCTATTTTCTAATCCTGGATAACCCCTTTAGAGGGCTGAGCCAGGCTCAGAAAAACATGGCCGCTTTCTTCCAGAAACTGCACCACTCTTCTTGTCCTCAGTTTGTTTGTGGTTTTGCATCCCACTTCCATTGGAGTGAAGGGAGCCGAATTGCCATTCCACACCCCACCTGGGAACAGGTGTGACGCTGTTTTTTGCAAGAAAGTAGCTGCGCGTTTTCTTCTCCTGGATAACCCCTTTAACGCCTCTCTTGCTGTATTTTTTGTGAAATCTCTCAATTTTTATTTTCGAATATACCACCTTTCGACTTGACTTTTCAAGGGCATTCTCAGACAAGCTGCTGACGCTAGCCGCCAGCCCCCACGTCTTCTCCCTGGTGGTCTAGTGGCTAGGATTCGGCGCTCTCACCGCCGCGGCCCGGGTTCGATTCCCGGTCAGGGAAGTTTTACCTTTAATCCTCCCGGGTTGCTAAGCGACTCCGACGCTCGACTGCTCCTCGCCGCTACGCATAACCTTTGCTCCTTTTCTTAGCTGCCACAGCTTGTTGAGCTCTCTCGGACTCTTGTCCTACACATTGACGCCTCCCTTGCCGTAATTTTTAGAAAAGCCGCCATCCTTTTTTACTAGTGTACCGCCTTTCGACTTGGCTTTTCCACACCATTCTCAGTCAGTCCACCCATGGAGTGGGGAGAATGAGCACAACTTCTCCCTGGTGGTCTAGTGGCTAGGATTCGGCGCTCTCACCGCCGCGGCCCGGGTTCGATTCCCGGTCAGGGAAGCTTCGCGTTTGCTCTTTTTTTCAATCCCCTGAGATTGTGAAGCCACTCGGATGCTCGACTGTTCCTCGCCATTACGCTGTGCGTTCCAAAAAACCTTCCTGTGTTTCTTTGCCACCAGTTTTTTGAGCTTTTTAAGACTTTTTCTTGGATGATAAAGTGCTTATCCAGGCTTGGAAAAGCGTGGCTTCTTTCTTCAAAAAACAGCACCTCTCTTGCCCTCGGTTTGGGTGTGGTTTTGCAGCTGAGTTCCATTGAAGTGAATGGAGCTGAATTCTAATACCACACCCCACCTGGGGACGGGTGTGGTACTGTTTGTGCAAGAAAGTAGTTATCTTTTTTCTAATCCTGGATAACCCCTTTAGAGGGCTTATCCAGGCTCAGAAAAACATGGCCGCTTTCTTCCAGAAACTGCACCACTCTTCTTGTCCTCAGTTTGTTTGTGGTTTTGCATCCCACTTCCATTGGAGTGAAGGGAGCCGAATTGCCATTCCACACCCCACCTGGGAACAGGTGTGACGCTGTTTTTGCAAGAAAGTAGCTGCGCGTTTTCTTCTCCTGGATAACCCCTTTAACGCCTCTCTTGCTGTATTTTTTGTGAAATCTCTCAATTTTTATTTTCGAATATACCACCTTTCGACTTGACTTTTCAAGGGCATTCTCAGACAAGCTGCTGACGCTAGCCGCCAGCCCCCACGTCTTCTCCCTGGTGGTCTAGTGGCTAGGATTCGGCGCTCTCACCGCCGCGGCCCGGGTTCGATTCCCGGTCAGGGAAGTTTTACCTTTAATCCTCCCGGGTTGCTAAGCGACTCCGACGCTCGACTGCTCCTCGCCGCTACGCATAACCTTTGCTCCTTTTCTTAGCTGCCACAGCTTGTTGAGCTCTCTCGGACTCTTGTCCTACACATTGACGCCTCCCTTGCCGTAATTTTTAGAAAAGCCGCCATCCTTTTTTACTAGTGTACCGCCTTTCGACTTGGCTTTTCCACACCATTCTCAGTCAGTCCACCCATGGAGTGGGGAGAATGAGCACAACTTCTCCCTGGTGGTCTAGTGGCTAGGATTCGGCGCTCTCACCGCCGCGGCCCGGGTTCGATTCCCGGTCAGGGAAGCTTCGCGTTTGCTCTTTTTTTCAATCCCCTGAGATTGTGAAGCCACTCGGATGCTCGACTGTTCCTCGCCATTACGCTGTGCGTTCCAAAAAACCTTCCTGTGTTTCTTTGCCACCAGTTTTTTGAGCTTTTTAAGACTTTTTCTTGGATGATAAAGTGCTTATCCAGGCTTGGAAAAGCGTGGCTTCTTTCTTCAAAAAACAGCACCTCTCTTGCCCTCGGTTTGGGTGTGGTTTTGCAGCTGAGTTCCATTGAAGTGAATGGAGCTGAATTCTAATACCACACCCCACCTGGGACGGGTGTGGTACTGTTTGTGCAAGAAAGTAGTTATCTTTTTTCTAATCCTGGATAACCCCTTTAGAGGGCTTATCCAGGCTCAGAAAAACATGGCCGCTTTCTTCCAGAAACTGCACCACTCTTCTTGTCCTCAGTTTGTTTGTGGTTTTGCATCCCACTTCCATTGGAGTGAAGGGAGCCGAATTGCCATTCCACACCCCACCTGGGAACAGGTGTGACGCTGTTTTTGCAAGAAAGTAGCTGCGCGTTTTCTTCTCCTGGATAACCCCTTTAACGCCTCTCTTGCTGTATTTTTTGTGAAATCTCTCAATTTTTATTTTCGAATATACCACCTTTCGACTTGACTTTTCAAGGGCATTCTCAGACAAGCTGCTGACGCTAGCCGCCAGCCCCCACGTCTTCTCCCTGGTGGTCTAGTGGCTAGGATTCGGCGCTCTCACCGCCGCGGCCCGGGTTCGATTCCCGGTCAGGGAAGTTTTACCTTTAATCCTCCCGGGTTGCTAAGCGACTCCGACGCTCGACTGCTCCTCGCCGCTACGCATAACCTTTGCTCCTTTTCTTAGCTGCCACAGCTTGTTGAGCTCTCTCGGACTCTTGTCCTACACATTGACGCCTCCCTTGCCGTAATTTTTAGAAAAGCCGCCATCCTTTTTTACTAGTGTACCGCCTTTCGACTTGGCTTTTCCACACCATTCTCAGTCAGTCCACCCATGGAGTGGGGAGAATGAGCACAACTTCTCCCTGGTGGTCTAGTGGCTAGGATTCGGCGCTCTCACCGCCGCGGCCCGGGTTCGATTCCCGGTCAGGGAAGCTTCGCGTTTGCTCTTTTTTTCAATCCCCTGAGATTGTGAAGCCACTCGGATGCTCGACTGTTCCTCGCCATTACGCTGTGCGTTCCAAAAAACCTTCCTGTGTTTCTTTGCCACCAGTTTTTTGAGCTTTTTAAGACTTTTTCTTGGATGATAAAGTGCTTATCCAGGCTTGGAAAAGCGTGGCTTCTTTCTTCAAAAAACAGCACCTCTCTTGCCCTCGGTTTGGGTGTGGTTTTGCAGCTGAGTTCCATTGAAGTGAATGGAGCTGAATTCTAATACCACACCCCACCTGGGGACGGGTGTGGTACTGTTTGTGCAAGAAAGTAGTTATCTTTTTTCTAATCCTGGATAACCCCTTTAGAGGGCTTATCCAGGCTCAGAAAAACATGGCCGCTTTCTTCCAGAAACTGCACCACTCTTCTTGTCCTCAGTTTGTTTGTGGTTTTGCATCCCACTTCCATTGGAGTGAAGGGAGCCGAATTGCCATTCCACACCCCACCTGGGAACAGGTGTGACGCTGTTTTTGCAAGAAAGTAGCTGCGCGTTTTCTTCTCCTGGATAACCCCTTTAACGCCTCTCTTGCTGTATTTTTTGTGAAATCTCTCAATTTTTATTTTCGAATATACCACCTTTCGACTTGACTTTTCAAGGGCATTCTCAGACAAGCTGCTGACGCTAGCCGCCAGCCCCCACGTCTTCTCCCTGGTGGTCTAGTGGCTAGGATTCGGCGCTCTCACCGCCGCGGCCCGGGTTCGATTCCCGGTCAGGGAAGTTTTACCTTTAATCCTCCCGGGTTGCTAAGCGACTCCGACGCTCGACTGCTCCTCGCCGCTACGCATAACCTTTGCTCCTTTTCTTAGCTGCCACAGCTTGTTGAGCTCTCTCGGACTCTTGTCCTACACATTGACGCCTCCCTTGCCGTAATTTTTAGAAAAGCCGCCATCCTTTTTTACTAGTGTACCGCCTTTCGACTTGGCTTTTCCACACCATTCTCAGTCAGTCCACCCATGGAGTGGGGAGAATGAGCACAACTTCTCCCTGGTGGTCTAGTGGCTAGGATTCGGCGCTCTCACCGCCGCGGCCCGGGTTCGATTCCCGGTCAGGGAAGCTTCGCGTTTGCTCTTTTTTTCAATCCCCTGAGATTGTGAAGCCACTCGGATGCTCGACTGTTCCTCGCCATTACGCTGTGCGTTCCAAAAAACCTTCCTGTGTTTCTTTGCCACCAGTTTTTTGAGCTTTTTAAGACTTTTTCTTGGATGATAAAGTGCTTATCCAGGCTTGGAAAAGCGTGGCTTCTTTCTTCAAAAAACAGCACCTCTCTTGCCCTCGGTTTGGGTGTGGTTTTGCAGCTGAGTTCCATTGAAGTGAATGGAGCTGAATTCTAATACCACACCCCACCTGGGGACGGGTGTGGTACTGTTTGTGCAAGAAAGTAGTTATCTTTTTTCTAATCCTGGATAACCCCTTTAGAGGGCTTATCCAGGCTCAGAAAAACATGGCCGCTTTCTTCCAGAAACTGCACCACTCTTCTTGTCCTCAGTTTGTTTGTGGTTTTGCATCCCACTTCCATTGGAGTGAAGGGAGCCGAATTGCCATTCCACACCCCACCTGGGAACAGGTGTGACGCTGTTTTTGCAAGAAAGTAGCTGCGCGTTTTCTTCTCCTGGATAACCCCTTTAACGCCTCTCTTGCTGTATTTTTTGTGAAATCTCTCAATTTTTATTTTCGAATATACCACCTTTCGACTTGACTTTTCAAGGGCATTCTCAGACAAGCTGCTGACGCTAGCCGCCAGCCCCCACGTCTTCTCCCTGGTGGTCTAGTGGCTAGGATTCGGCGCTCTCACCGCCGCGGCCCGGGTTCGATTCCCGGTCAGGGAAGTTTTACCTTTAATCCTCCCGGGTTGCTAAGCGACTCCGACGCTCGACTGCTCCTCGCCGCTACGCATAACCTTTGCTCCTTTTCTTAGCTGCCACAGCTTGTTGAGCTCTCTCGGACTCTTGTCCTACACATTGACGCCTCCCTTGCCGTAATTTTTAGAAAAGCCGCCATCCTTTTTTACTAGTGTACCGCCTTTCGACTTGGCTTTTCCACACCATTCTCAGTCAGTCCACCCATGGAGTGGGGAGAATGAGCACAACTTCTCCCTGGTGGTCTAGTGGCTAGGATTCGGCGCTCTCACCGCCGCGGCCCGGGTTCGATTCCCGGTCAGGGAAGCTTCGCGTTTGCTCTTTTTTTCAATCCCCTGAGATTGTGAAGCCACTCGGATGCTCGACTGTTCCTCGCCATTACGCTGTGCGTTCCAAAAAACCTTCCTGTGTTTCTTTGCCACCAGTTTTTTGAGCTTTTTAAGACTTTTTCTTGGATGATAAAGTGCTTATCCAGGCTTGGAAAAGCGTGGCTTCTTTCTTCAAAAAACAGCACCTCTCTTGCCCTCGGTTTGGGTGTGGTTTTGCAGCTGAGTTCCATTGAAGTGAATGGAGCTGAATTCTAATACCACACCCCACCTGGGGACGGGTGTGGTACTGTTTGTGCAAGAAAGTAGTTATCTTTTTTCTAATCCTGGATAACCCCTTTAGAGGGCTTATCCAGGCTCAGAAAAACATGGCCGCTTTCTTCCAGAAACTGCACCACTCTTCTTGTCCTCAGTTTGTTTGTGGTTTTGCATCCCACTTCCATTGGAGTGAAGGGAGCCGAATTGCCATTCCACACCCCACCTGGGAACAGGTGTGACGCTGTTTTTGCAAGAAAGTAGCTGCGCGTTTTCTTCTCCTGGATAACCCCTTTAACGCCTCTCTTGCTGTATTTTTTGTGAAATCTCTCAATTTTTATTTTCGAATATACCACCTTTCGACTTGACTTTTCAAGGGCATTCTCAGACAAGCTGCTGACGCTAGCCGCCAGCCCCCACGTCTTCTCCCTGGTGGTCTAGTGGCTAGGATTCGGCGCTCTCACCGCCGCGGCCCGGGTTCGATTCCCGGTCAGGGAAGTTTTACCTTTAATCCTCCCGGGTTGCTAAGCGACTCCGACGCTCGACTGCTCCTCGCCGCTACGCATAACCTTTGCTCCTTTTCTTAGCTGCCACAGCTTGTTGAGCTCTCTCGGACTCTTGTCCTACACATTGACGCCTCCCTTGCCGTAATTTTTAGAAAAGCCGCCATCCTTTTTTACTAGTGTACCGCCTTTCGACTTGGCTTTTCCACACCATTCTCAGTCAGTCCACCCATGGAGTGGGGAGAATGAGCACAACTTCTCCCTGGTGGTCTAGTGGCTAGGATTCGGCGCTCTCACCGCCGCGGCCCGGGTTCGATTCCCGGTCAGGGAAGCTTCGCGTTTGCTCTTTTTTTCAATCCCCTGAGATTGTGAAGCCACTCGGATGCTCGACTGTTCCTCGCCATTACGCTGTGCGTTCCAAAAAACCTTCCTGTGTTTCTTTGCCACCAGTTTTTTGAGCTTTTTAAGACTTTTTCTTGGATGATAAAGTGCTTATCCAGGCTTGGAAAAGCGTGGCTTCTTTCTTCAAAAAACAGCACCTCTCTTGCCCTCGGTTTGGGTGTGGTTTTGCAGCTGAGTTCCATTGAAGTGAATGGAGCTGAATTCTAATACCACACCCCACCTGGGGACGGGTGTGGTACTGTTTGTGCAAGAAAGTAGTTATCTTTTTTCTAATCCTGGATAACCCCTTTAGAGGGCTTATCCAGGCTCAGAAAAACATGGCCGCTTTCTTCCAGAAACTGCACCACTCTTCTTGTCCTCAGTTTGTTTGTGGTTTTGCATCCCACTTCCATTGGAGTGAAGGGAGCCGAATTGCCATTCCACACCCCACCTGGGAACAGGTGTGACGCTGTTTTTGCAAGAAAGTAGCTGCGCGTTTTCTTCTCCTGGATAACCCCTTTAACGCCTCTCTTGCTGTATTTTTTGTGAAATCTCTCAATTTTTATTTTCGAATATACCACCTTTCGACTTGACTTTTCAAGGGCATTCTCAGACAAGCTGCTGACGCTAGCCGCCAGCCCCCACGTCTTCTCCCTGGTGGTCTAGTGGCTAGGATTCGGCGCTCTCACCGCCGCGGCCCGGGTTCGATTCCCGGTCAGGGAAGTTTTACCTTTAATCCTCCCGGGTTGCTAAGCGACTCCGACGCTCGACTGCTCCTCGCCGCTACGCATAACCTTTGCTCCTTTTCTTAGCTGCCACAGCTTGTTGAGCTCTCTCGGACTCTTGTCCTACACATTGACGCCTCCCTTGCCGTAATTTTTAGAAAAGCCGCCATCCTTTTTTACTAGTGTACCGCCTTTCGACTTGGCTTTTCCACACCATTCTCAGTCAGTCCACCCATGGAGTGGGGAGAATGAGCACAACTTCTCCCTGGTGGTCTAGTGGCTAGGATTCGGCGCTCTCACCGCCGCGGCCCGGGTTCGATTCCCGGTCAGGGAAGCTTCGCGTTTGCTCTTTTTTTCAATCCCCTGAGATTGTGAAGCCACTCGGATGCTCGACTGTTCCTCGCCATTACGCTGTGCGTTCCAAAAAACCTTCCTGTGTTTCTTTGCCACCAGTTTTTTGAGCTTTTTAAGACTTTTTCTTGGATGATAAAGTGCTTATCCAGGCTTGGAAAAGCGTGGCTTCTTTCTTCAAAAAACAGCACCTCTCTTGCCCTCGGTTTGGGTGTGGTTTTGCAGCTGAGTTCCATTGAAGTGAATGGAGCTGAATTCTAATACCACACCCCACCTGGGGACGGGTGTGGTACTGTTTGTGCAAGAAAGTAGTTATCTTTTTTCTAATCCTGGATAACCCCTTTAGAGGGCTTATCCAGGCTCAGAAAAACATGGCCGCTTTCTTCCAGAAACTGCACCACTCTTCTTGTCCTCAGTTTGTTTGTGGTTTTGCATCCCACTTCCATTGGAGTGAAGGGAGCCGAATTGCCATTCCACACCCCACCTGGGAACAGGTGTGACGCTGTTTTTGCAAGAAAGTAGCTGCGCGTTTTCTTCTCCTGGATAACCCCTTTAACGCCTCTCTTGCTGTATTTTTTGTGAAATCTCTCAATTTTTATTTTCGAATATACCACCTTTCGACTTGACTTTTCAAGGGCATTCTCAGACAAGCTGCTGACGCTAGCCGCCAGCCCCCACGTCTTCTCCCTGGTGGTCTAGTGGCTAGGATTCGGCGCTCTCACCGCCGCGGCCCGGGTTCGATTCCCGGTCAGGGAAGTTTTACCTTTAATCCTCCCGGGTTGCTAAGCGACTCCGACGCTCGACTGCTCCTCGCCGCTACGCATAACCTTTGCTCCTTTTCTTAGCTGCCACAGCTTGTTGAGCTCTCTCGGACTCTTGTCCTACACATTGACGCCTCCCTTGCCGTAATTTTTAGAAAAGCCGCCATCCTTTTTTACTAGTGTACCGCCTTTCGACTTGGCTTTTCCACACCATTCTCAGTCAGTCCACCCATGGAGTGGGGAGAATGAGCACAACTTCTCCCTGGTGGTCTAGTGGCTAGGATTCGGCGCTCTCACCGCCGCGGCCCGGGTTCGATTCCCGGTCAGGGAAGCTTCGCGTTTGCTCTTTTTTTCAATCCCCTGAGATTGTGAAGCCACTCGGATGCTCGACTGTTCCTCGCCATTACGCTGTGCGTTCCAAAAAACCTTCCTGTGTTTCTTTGCCACCAGTTTTTTGAGCTTTTTAAGACTTTTTCTTGGATGATAAAGTGCTTATCCAGGCTTGGAAAAGCGTGGCTTCTTTCTTCAAAAAACAGCACCTCTCTTGCCCTCGGTTTGGGTGTGGTTTTGCAGCTGAGTTCCATTGAAGTGAATGGAGCTGAATTCTAATACCACACCCCACCTGGGGACGGGTGTGGTACTGTTTGTGCAAGAAAGTAGTTATCTTTTTTCTAATCCTGGATAACCCCTTTAGAGGGCTTATCCAGGCTCAGAAAAACATGGCCGCTTTCTTCCAGAAACTGCACCACTCTTCTTGTCCTCAGTTTGTTTGTGGTTTTGCATCCCACTTCCATTGGAGTGAAGGGAGCCGAATTGCCATTCCACACCCCACCTGGGAACAGGTGTGACGCTGTTTTTGCAAGAAAGTAGCTGCGCGTTTTCTTCTCCTGGATAACCCCTTTAACGCCTCTCTTGCTGTATTTTTTGTGAAATCTCTCAATTTTTATTTTCGAATATACCACCTTTCGACTTGACTTTTCAAGGGCATTCTCAGACAAGCTGCTGACGCTAGCCGCCAGCCCCCACGTCTTCTCCCTGGTGGTCTAGTGGCTAGGATTCGGCGCTCTCACCGCCGCGGCCCGGGTTCGATTCCCGGTCAGGGAAGTTTTACCTTTAATCCTCCCGGGTTGCTAAGCGACTCCGACGCTCGACTGCTCCTCGCCGCTACGCATAACCTTTGCTCCTTTTCTTAGCTGCCACAGCTTGTTGAGCTCTCTCGGACTCTTGTCCTACACATTGACGCCTCCCTTGCCGTAATTTTTAGAAAAGCCGCCATCCTTTTTTACTAGTGTACCGCCTTTCGACTTGGCTTTTCCACACCATTCTCAGTCAGTCCACCCATGGAGTGGGGAGAATGAGCACAACTTCTCCCTGGTGGTCTAGTGGCTAGGATTCGGCGCTCTCACCGCCGCGGCCCGGGTTCGATTCCCGGTCAGGGAAGCTTCGCGTTTGCTCTTTTTTTCAATCCCCTGAGATTGTGAAGCCACTCGGATGCTCGACTGTTCCTCGCCATTACGCTGTGCGTTCCAAAAAACCTTCCTGTGTTTCTTTGCCACCAGTTTTTTGAGCTTTTTAAGACTTTTTCTTGGATGATAAAGTGCTTATCCAGGCTTGGAAAAGCGTGGCTTCTTTCTTCAAAAAACAGCACCTCTCTTGCCCTCGGTTTGGGTGTGGTTTTGCAGCTGAGTTCCATTGAAGTGAATGGAGCTGAATTCTAATACCACACCCCACCTGGGGACGGGTGTGGTACTGTTTGTGCAAGAAAGTAGTTATCTTTTTTCTAATCCTGGATAACCCCTTTAGAGGGCTTATCCAGGCTCAGAAAAACATGGCCGCTTTCTTCCAGAAACTGCACCACTCTTCTTGTCCTCAGTTTGTTTGTGGTTTTGCATCCCACTTCCATTGGAGTGAAGGGAGCCGAATTGCCATTCCACACCCCACCTGGGAACAGGTGTGACGCTGTTTTTGCAAGAAAGTAGCTGCGCGTTTTCTTCTCCTGGATAACCCCTTTAACGCCTCTCTTGCTGTATTTTTTGTGAAATCTCTCAATTTTTATTTTCGAATATACCACCTTTCGACTTGACTTTTCAAGGGCATTCTCAGACAAGCTGCTGACGCTAGCCGCCAGCCCCCACGTCTTCTCCCTGGTGGTCTAGTGGCTAGGATTCGGCGCTCTCACCGCCGCGGCCCGGGTTCGATTCCCGGTCAGGGAAGTTTTACCTTTAATCCTCCCGGGTTGCTAAGCGACTCCGACGCTCGACTGCTCCTCGCCGCTACGCATAACCTTTGCTCCTTTTCTTAGCTGCCACAGCTTGTTGAGCTCTCTCGGACTCTTGTCCTACACATTGACGCCTCCCTTGCCGTAATTTTTAGAAAAGCCGCCATCCTTTTTTACTAGTGTACCGCCTTTCGACTTGGCTTTTCCACACCATTCTCAGTCAGTCCACCCATGGAGTGGGGAGAATGAGCACAACTTCTCCCTGGTGGTCTAGTGGCTAGGATTCGGCGCTCTCACCGCCGCGGCCCGGGTTCGATTCCCGGTCAGGGAAGCTTCGCGTTTGCTCTTTTTTTCAATCCCCTGAGATTGTGAAGCCACTCGGATGCTCGACTGTTCCTCGCCATTACGCTGTGCGTTCCAAAAAACCTTCCTGTGTTTCTTTGCCACCAGTTTTTTGAGCTTTTTAAGACTTTTTCTTGGATGATAAAGTGCTTATCCAGGCTTGGAAAAGCGTGGCTTCTTTCTTCAAAAAACAGCACCTCTCTTGCCCTCGGTTTGGGTGTGGTTTTGCAGCTGAGTTCCATTGAAGTGAATGGAGCTGAATTCTAATACCACACCCCACCTGGGGACGGGTGTGGTACTGTTTGTGCAAGAAAGTAGTTATCTTTTTTCTAATCCTGGATAACCCCTTTAGAGGGCTTATCCAGGCTCAGAAAAACATGGCCGCTTTCTTCCAGAAACTGCACCACTCTTCTTGTCCTCAGTTTGTTTGTGGTTTTGCATCCCACTTCCATTGGAGTGAAGGGAGCCGAATTGCCATTCCACACCCCACCTGGGAACAGGTGTGACGCTGTTTTTGCAAGAAAGTAGCTGCGCGTTTTCTTCTCCTGGATAACCCCTTTAACGCCTCTCTTGCTGTATTTTTTGTGAAATCTCTCAATTTTTATTTTCGAATATACCACCTTTCGACTTGACTTTTCAAGGGCATTCTCAGACAAGCTGCTGACGCTAGCCGCCAGCCCCCACGTCTTCTCCCTGGTGGTCTAGTGGCTAGGATTCGGCGCTCTCACCGCCGCGGCCCGGGTTCGATTCCCGGTCAGGGAAGTTTTACCTTTAATCCTCCCGGGTTGCTAAGCGACTCCGACGCTCGACTGCTCCTCGCCGCTACGCATAACCTTTGCTCCTTTTCTTAGCTGCCACAGCTTGTTGAGCTCTCTCGGACTCTTGTCCTACACATTGACGCCTCCCTTGCCGTAATTTTTAGAAAAGCCGCCATCCTTTTTTACTAGTGTACCGCCTTTCGACTTGGCTTTTCCACACCATTCTCAGTCAGTCCACCCATGGAGTGGGGAGAATGAGCACAACTTCTCCCTGGTGGTCTAGTGGCTAGGATTCGGCGCTCTCACCGCCGCGGCCCGGGTTCGATTCCCGGTCAGGGAAGCTTCGCGTTTGCTCTTTTTTTCAATCCCCTGAGATTGTGAAGCCACTCGGATGCTCGACTGTTCCTCGCCATTACGCTGTGCGTTCCAAAAAACCTTCCTGTGTTTCTTTGCCACCAGTTTTTTGAGCTTTTTAAGACTTTTTCTTGGATGATAAAGTGCTTATCCAGGCTTGGAAAAGCGTGGCTTCTTTCTTCAAAAAACAGCACCTCTCTTGCCCTCGGTTTGGGTGTGGTTTTGCAGCTGAGTTCCATTGAAGTGAATGGAGCTGAATTCTAATACCACACCCCACCTGGGGACGGGTGTGGTACTGTTTGTGCAAGAAAGTAGTTATCTTTTTTCTAATCCTGGATAACCCCTTTAGAGGGCTTATCCAGGCTCAGAAAAACATGGCCGCTTTCTTCCAGAAACTGCACCACTCTTCTTGTCCTCAGTTTGTTTGTGGTTTTGCATCCCACTTCCATTGGAGTGAAGGGAGCCGAATTGCCATTCCACACCCCACCTGGGAACAGGTGTGACGCTGTTTTTGCAAGAAAGTAGCTGCGCGTTTTCTTCTCCTGGATAACCCCTTTAACGCCTCTCTTGCTGTATTTTTTGTGAAATCTCTCAATTTTTATTTTCGAATATACCACCTTTCGACTTGACTTTTCAAGGGCATTCTCAGACAAGCTGCTGACGCTAGCCGCCAGCCCCCACGTCTTCTCCCTGGTGGTCTAGTGGCTAGGATTCGGCGCTCTCACCGCCGCGGCCCGGGTTCGATTCCCGGTCAGGGAAGTTTTACCTTTAATCCTCCCGGGTTGCTAAGCGACTCCGACGCTCGACTGCTCCTCGCCGCTACGCATAACCTTTGCTCCTTTTCTTAGCTGCCACAGCTTGTTGAGCTCTCTCGGACTCTTGTCCTACACATTGACGCCTCCCTTGCCGTAATTTTTAGAAAAGCCGCCATCCTTTTTTACTAGTGTACCGCCTTTCGACTTGGCTTTTCCACACCATTCTCAGTCAGTCCACCCATGGAGTGGGGAGAATGAGCACAACTTCTCCCTGGTGGTCTAGTGGCTAGGATTCGGCGCTCTCACCGCCGCGGCCCGGGTTCGATTCCCGGTCAGGGAAGCTTCGCGTTTGCTCTTTTTTTCAATCCCCTGAGATTGTGAAGCCACTCGGATGCTCGACTGTTCCTCGCCATTACGCTGTGCGTTCCAAAAAACCTTCCTGTGTTTCTTTGCCACCAGTTTTTTGAGCTTTTTAAGACTTTTTCTTGGATGATAAAGTGCTTATCCAGGCTTGGAAAAGCGTGGCTTCTTTCTTCAAAAAACAGCACCTCTCTTGCCCTCGGTTTGGGTGTGGTTTTGCAGCTGAGTTCCATTGAAGTGAATGGAGCTGAATTCTAATACCACACCCCACCTGGGGACGGGTGTGGTACTGTTTGTGCAAGAAAGTAGTTATCTTTTTTCTAATCCTGGATAACCCCTTTAGAGGGCTTATCCAGGCTCAGAAAAACATGGCCGCTTTCTTCCAGAAACTGCACCACTCTTCTTGTCCTCAGTTTGTTTGTGGTTTTGCATCCCACTTCCATTGGAGTGAAGGGAGCCGAATTGCCATTCCACACCCCACCTGGGAACAGGTGTGACGCTGTTTTTGCAAGAAAGTAGCTGCGCGTTTTCTTCTCCTGGATAACCCCTTTAACGCCTCTCTTGCTGTATTTTTTGTGAAATCTCTCAATTTTTATTTTCGAATATACCACCTTTCGACTTGACTTTTCAAGGGCATTCTCAGACAAGCTGCTGACGCTAGCCGCCAGCCCCCACGTCTTCTCCCTGGTGGTCTAGTGGCTAGGATTCGGCGCTCTCACCGCCGCGGCCCGGGTTCGATTCCCGGTCAGGGAAGTTTTACCTTTAATCCTCCCGGGTTGCTAAGCGACTCCGACGCTCGACTGCTCCTCGCCGCTACGCATAACCTTTGCTCCTTTTCTTAGCTGCCACAGCTTGTTGAGCTCTCTCGGACTCTTGTCCTACACATTGACGCCTCCCTTGCCGTAATTTTTAGAAAAGCCGCCATCCTTTTTTACTAGTGTACCGCCTTTCGACTTGGCTTTTCCACACCATTCTCAGTCAGTCCACCCATGGAGTGGGGAGAATGAGCACAACTTCTCCCTGGTGGTCTAGTGGCTAGGATTCGGCGCTCTCACCGCCGCGGCCCGGGTTCGATTCCCGGTCAGGGAAGCTTCGCGTTTGCTCTTTTTTTCAATCCCCTGAGATTGTGAAGCCACTCGGATGCTCGACTGTTCCTCGCCATTACGCTGTGCGTTCCAAAAAACCTTCCTGTGTTTCTTTGCCACCAGTTTTTTGAGCTTTTTAAGACTTTTTCTTGGATGATAAAGTGCTTATCCAGGCTTGGAAAAGCGTGGCTTCTTTCTTCAAAAAACAGCACCTCTCTTGCCCTCGGTTTGGGTGTGGTTTTGCAGCTGAGTTCCATTGAAGTGAATGGAGCTGAATTCTAATACCACACCCCACCTGGGGACGGGTGTGGTACTGTTTGTGCAAGAAAGTAGTTATCTTTTTTCTAATCCTGGATAACCCCTTTAGAGGGCTTATCCAGGCTCAGAAAAACATGGCCGCTTTCTTCCAGAAACTGCACCACTCTTCTTGTCCTCAGTTTGTTTGTGGTTTTGCATCCCACTTCCATTGGAGTGAAGGGAGCCGAATTGCCATTCCACACCCCACCTGGGAACAGGTGTGACGCTGTTTTTGCAAGAAAGTAGCTGCGCGTTTTCTTCTCCTGGATAACCCCTTTAACGCCTCTCTTGCTGTATTTTTTGTGAAATCTCTCAATTTTTATTTTCGAATATACCACCTTTCGACTTGACTTTTCAAGGGCATTCTCAGACAAGCTGCTGACGCTAGCCGCCAGCCCCCACGTCTTCTCCCTGGTGGTCTAGTGGCTAGGATTCGGCGCTCTCACCGCCGCGGCCCGGGTTCGATTCCCGGTCAGGGAAGTTTTACCTTTAATCCTCCCGGGTTGCTAAGCGACTCCGACGCTCGACTGCTCCTCGCCGCTACGCATAACCTTTGCTCCTTTTCTTAGCTGCCACAGCTTGTTGAGCTCTCTCGGACTCTTGTCCTACACATTGACGCCTCCCTTGCCGTAATTTTTAGAAAAGCCGCCATCCTTTTTTACTAGTGTACCGCCTTTCGACTTGGCTTTTCCACACCATTCTCAGTCAGTCCACCCATGGAGTGGGGAGAATGAGCACAACTTCTCCCTGGTGGTCTAGTGGCTAGGATTCGGCGCTCTCACCGCCGCGGCCCGGGTTCGATTCCCGGTCAGGGAAGCTTCGCGTTTGCTCTTTTTTTCAATCCCCTGAGATTGTGAAGCCACTCGGATGCTCGACTGTTCCTCGCCATTACGCTGTGCGTTCCAAAAAACCTTCCTGTGTTTCTTTGCCACCAGTTTTTTGAGCTTTTTAAGACTTTTTCTTGGATGATAAAGTGCTTATCCAGGCTTGGAAAAGCGTGGCTTCTTTCTTCAAAAAACAGCACCTCTCTTGCCCTCGGTTTGGGTGTGGTTTTGCAGCTGAGTTCCATTGAAGTGAATGGAGCTGAATTCTAATACCACACCCCACCTGGGGACGGGTGTGGTACTGTTTGTGCAAGAAAGTAGTTATCTTTTTTCTAATCCTGGATAACCCCTTTAGAGGGCTTATCCAGGCTCAGAAAAACATGGCCGCTTTCTTCCAGAAACTGCACCACTCTTCTTGTCCTCAGTTTGTTTGTGGTTTTGCATCCCACTTCCATTGGAGTGAAGGGAGCCGAATTGCCATTCCACACCCCACCTGGGAACAGGTGTGACGCTGTTTTTGCAAGAAAGTAGCTGCGCGTTTTCTTCTCCTGGATAACCCCTTTAACGCCTCTCTTGCTGTATTTTTTGTGAAATCTCTCAATTTTTATTTTCGAATATACCACCTTTCGACTTGACTTTTCAAGGGCATTCTCAGACAAGCTGCTGACGCTAGCCGCCAGCCCCCACGTCTTCTCCCTGGTGGTCTAGTGGCTAGGATTCGGCGCTCTCACCGCCGCGGCCCGGGTTCGATTCCCGGTCAGGGAAGTTTTACCTTTAATCCTCCCGGGTTGCTAAGCGACTCCGACGCTCGACTGCTCCTCGCCGCTACGCATAACCTTTGCTCCTTTTCTTAGCTGCCACAGCTTGTTGAGCTCTCTCGGACTCTTGTCCTACACATTGACGCCTCCCTTGCCGTAATTTTTAGAAAAGCCGCCATCCTTTTTTACTAGTGTACCGCCTTTCGACTTGGCTTTTCCACACCATTCTCAGTCAGTCCACCCATGGAGTGGGGAGAATGAGCACAACTTCTCCCTGGTGGTCTAGTGGCTAGGATTCGGCGCTCTCACCGCCGCGGCCCGGGTTCGATTCCCGGTCAGGGAAGCTTCGCGTTTGCTCTTTTTTTCAATCCCCTGAGATTGTGAAGCCACTCGGATGCTCGACTGTTCCTCGCCATTACGCTGTGCGTTCCAAAAAACCTTCCTGTGTTTCTTTGCCACCAGTTTTTTGAGCTTTTTAAGACTTTTTCTTGGATGATAAAGTGCTTATCCAGGCTTGGAAAAGCGTGGCTTCTTTCTTCAAAAAACAGCACCTCTCTTGCCCTCGGTTTGGGTGTGGTTTTGCAGCTGAGTTCCATTGAAGTGAATGGAGCTGAATTCTAATACCACACCCCACCTGGGGACGGGTGTGGTACTGTTTGTGCAAGAAAGTAGTTATCTTTTTTCTAATCCTGGATAACCCCTTTAGAGGGCTTATCCAGGCTCAGAAAAACATGGCCGCTTTCTTCCAGAAACTGCACCACTCTTCTTGTCCTCAGTTTGTTTGTGGTTTTGCATCCCACTTCCATTGGAGTGAAGGGAGCCGAATTGCCATTCCACACCCCACCTGGGAACAGGTGTGACGCTGTTTTTGCAAGAAAGTAGCTGCGCGTTTTCTTCTCCTGGATAACCCCTTTAACGCCTCTCTTGCTGTATTTTTTGTGAAATCTCTCAATTTTTATTTTCGAATATACCACCTTTCGACTTGACTTTTCAAGGGCATTCTCAGACAAGCTGCTGACGCTAGCCGCCAGCCCCCACGTCTTCTCCCTGGTGGTCTAGTGGCTAGGATTCGGCGCTCTCACCGCCGCGGCCCGGGTTCGATTCCCGGTCAGGGAAGTTTTACCTTTAATCCTCCCGGGTTGCTAAGCGACTCCGACGCTCGACTGCTCCTCGCCGCTACGCATAACCTTTGCTCCTTTTCTTAGCTGCCACAGCTTGTTGAGCTCTCTCGGACTCTTGTCCTACACATTGACGCCTCCCTTGCCGTAATTTTTAGAAAAGCCGCCATCCTTTTTTACTAGTGTACCGCCTTTCGACTTGGCTTTTCCACACCATTCTCAGTCAGTCCACCCATGGAGTGGGGAGAATGAGCACAACTTCTCCCTGGTGGTCTAGTGGCTAGGATTCGGCGCTCTCACCGCCGCGGCCCGGGTTCGATTCCCGGTCAGGGAAGCTTCGCGTTTGCTCTTTTTTTCAATCCCCTGAGATTGTGAAGCCACTCGGATGCTCGACTGTTCCTCGCCATTACGCTGTGCGTTCCAAAAAACCTTCCTGTGTTTCTTTGCCACCAGTTTTTTGAGCTTTTTAAGACTTTTTCTTGGATGATAAAGTGCTTATCCAGGCTTGGAAAAGCGTGGCTTCTTTCTTCAAAAAACAGCACCTCTCTTGCCCTCGGTTTGGGTGTGGTTTTGCAGCTGAGTTCCATTGAAGTGAATGGAGCTGAATTCTAATACCACACCCCACCTGGGGACGGGTGTGGTACTGTTTGTGCAAGAAAGTAGTTATCTTTTTTCTAATCCTGGATAACCCCTTTAGAGGGCTTATCCAGGCTCAGAAAAACATGGCCGCTTTCTTCCAGAAACTGCACCACTCTTCTTGTCCTCAGTTTGTTTGTGGTTTTGCATCCCACTTCCATTGGAGTGAAGGGAGCCGAATTGCCATTCCACACCCCACCTGGGAACAGGTGTGACGCTGTTTTTGCAAGAAAGTAGCTGCGCGTTTTCTTCTCCTGGATAACCCCTTTAACGCCTCTCTTGCTGTATTTTTTGTGAAATCTCTCAATTTTTATTTTCGAATATACCACCTTTCGACTTGACTTTTCAAGGGCATTCTCAGACAAGCTGCTGACGCTAGCCGCCAGCCCCCACGTCTTCTCCCTGGTGGTCTAGTGGCTAGGATTCGGCGCTCTCACCGCCGCGGCCCGGGTTCGATTCCCGGTCAGGGAAGTTTTACCTTTAATCCTCCCGGGTTGCTAAGCGACTCCGACGCTCGACTGCTCCTCGCCGCTACGCATAACCTTTGCTCCTTTTCTTAGCTGCCACAGCTTGTTGAGCTCTCTCGGACTCTTGTCCTACACATTGACGCCTCCCTTGCCGTAATTTTTAGAAAAGCCGCCATCCTTTTTTACTAGTGTACCGCCTTTCGACTTGGCTTTTCCACACCATTCTCAGTCAGTCCACCCATGGAGTGGGGAGAATGAGCACAACTTCTCCCTGGTGGTCTAGTGGCTAGGATTCGGCGCTCTCACCGCCGCGGCCCGGGTTCGATTCCCGGTCAGGGAAGCTTCGCGTTTGCTCTTTTTTTCAATCCCCTGAGATTGTGAAGCCACTCGGATGCTCGACTGTTCCTCGCCATTACGCTGTGCGTTCCAAAAAACCTTCCTGTGTTTCTTTGCCACCAGTTTTTTGAGCTTTTTAAGACTTTTTCTTGGATGATAAAGTGCTTATCCAGGCTTGGAAAAGCGTGGCTTCTTTCTTCAAAAAACAGCACCTCTCTTGCCCTCGGTTTGGGTGTGGTTTTGCAGCTGAGTTCCATTGAAGTGAATGGAGCTGAATTCTAATACCACACCCCACCTGGGGACGGGTGTGGTACTGTTTGTGCAAGAAAGTAGTTATCTTTTTTCTAATCCTGGATAACCCCTTTAGAGGGCTTATCCAGGCTCAGAAAAACATGGCCGCTTTCTTCCAGAAACTGCACCACTCTTCTTGTCCTCAGTTTGTTTGTGGTTTTGCATCCCACTTCCATTGGAGTGAAGGGAGCCGAATTGCCATTCCACACCCCACCTGGGAACAGGTGTGACGCTGTTTTTGCAAGAAAGTAGCTGCGCGTTTTCTTCTCCTGGATAACCCCTTTAACGCCTCTCTTGCTGTATTTTTTGTGAAATCTCTCAATTTTTATTTTCGAATATACCACCTTTCGACTTGACTTTTCAAGGGCATTCTCAGACAAGCTGCTGACGCTAGCCGCCAGCCCCCACGTCTTCTCCCTGGTGGTCTAGTGGCTAGGATTCGGCGCTCTCACCGCCGCGGCCCGGGTTCGATTCCCGGTCAGGGAAGTTTTACCTTTAATCCTCCCGGGTTGCTAAGCGACTCCGACGCTCGACTGCTCCTCGCCGCTACGCATAACCTTTGCTCCTTTTCTTAGCTGCCACAGCTTGTTGAGCTCTCTCGGACTCTTGTCCTACACATTGACGCCTCCCTTGCCGTAATTTTTAGAAAAGCCGCCATCCTTTTTTACTAGTGTACCGCCTTTCGACTTGGCTTTTCCACACCATTCTCAGTCAGTCCACCCATGGAGTGGGGAGAATGAGCACAACTTCTCCCTGGTGGTCTAGTGGCTAGGATTCGGCGCTCTCACCGCCGCGGCCCGGGTTCGATTCCCGGTCAGGGAAGCTTCGCGTTTGCTCTTTTTTTCAATCCCCTGAGATTGTGAAGCCACTCGGATGCTCGACTGTTCCTCGCCATTACGCTGTGCGTTCCAAAAAACCTTCCTGTGTTTCTTTGCCACCAGTTTTTTGAGCTTTTTAAGACTTTTTCTTGGATGATAAAGTGCTTATCCAGGCTTGGAAAAGCGTGGCTTCTTTCTTCAAAAAACAGCACCTCTCTTGCCCTCGGTTTGGGTGTGGTTTTGCAGCTGAGTTCCATTGAAGTGAATGGAGCTGAATTCTAATACCACACCCCACCTGGGGACGGGTGTGGTACTGTTTGTGCAAGAAAGTAGTTATCTTTTTTCTAATCCTGGATAACCCCTTTAGAGGGCTTATCCAGGCTCAGAAAAACATGGCCGCTTTCTTCCAGAAACTGCACCACTCTTCTTGTCCTCAGTTTGTTTGTGGTTTTGCATCCCACTTCCATTGGAGTGAAGGGAGCCGAATTGCCATTCCACACCCCACCTGGGAACAGGTGTGACGCTGTTTTTGCAAGAAAGTAGCTGCGCGTTTTCTTCTCCTGGATAACCCCTTTAACGCCTCTCTTGCTGTATTTTTTGTGAAATCTCTCAATTTTTATTTTCGAATATACCACCTTTCGACTTGACTTTTCAAGGGCATTCTCAGACAAGCTGCTGACGCTAGCCGCCAGCCCCCACGTCTTCTCCCTGGTGGTCTAGTGGCTAGGATTCGGCGCTCTCACCGCCGCGGCCCGGGTTCGATTCCCGGTCAGGGAAGTTTTACCTTTAATCCTCCCGGGTTGCTAAGCGACTCCGACGCTCGACTGCTCCTCGCCGCTACGCATAACCTTTGCTCCTTTTCTTAGCTGCCACAGCTTGTTGAGCTCTCTCGGACTCTTGTCCTACACATTGACGCCTCCCTTGCCGTAATTTTTAGAAAAGCCGCCATCCTTTTTTACTAGTGTACCGCCTTTCGACTTGGCTTTTCCACACCATTCTCAGTCAGTCCACCCATGGAGTGGGGAGAATGAGCACAACTTCTCCCTGGTGGTCTAGTGGCTAGGATTCGGCGCTCTCACCGCCGCGGCCCGGGTTCGATTCCCGGTCAGGGAAGCTTCGCGTTTGCTCTTTTTTTCAATCCCCTGAGATTGTGAAGCCACTCGGATGCTCGACTGTTCCTCGCCATTACGCTGTGCGTTCCAAAAAACCTTCCTGTGTTTCTTTGCCACCAGTTTTTTGAGCTTTTTAAGACTTTTTCTTGGATGATAAAGTGCTTATCCAGGCTTGGAAAAGCGTGGCTTCTTTCTTCAAAAAACAGCACCTCTCTTGCCCTCGGTTTGGGTGTGGTTTTGCAGCTGAGTTCCATTGAAGTGAATGGAGCTGAATTCTAATACCACACCCCACCTGGGGACGGGTGTGGTACTGTTTGTGCAAGAAAGTAGTTATCTTTTTTCTAATCCTGGATAACCCCTTTAGAGGGCTTATCCAGGCTCAGAAAAACATGGCCGCTTTCTTCCAGAAACTGCACCACTCTTCTTGTCCTCAGTTTGTTTGTGGTTTTGCATCCCACTTCCATTGGAGTGAAGGGAGCCGAATTGCCATTCCACACCCCACCTGGGAACAGGTGTGACGCTGTTTTTGCAAGAAAGTAGCTGCGCGTTTTCTTCTCCTGGATAACCCCTTTAACGCCTCTCTTGCTGTATTTTTTGTGAAATCTCTCAATTTTTATTTTCGAATATACCACCTTTCGACTTGACTTTTCAAGGGCATTCTCAGACAAGCTGCTGACGCTAGCCGCCAGCCCCCACGTCTTCTCCCTGGTGGTCTAGTGGCTAGGATTCGGCGCTCTCACCGCCGCGGCCCGGGTTCGATTCCCGGTCAGGGAAGTTTTACCTTTAATCCTCCCGGGTTGCTAAGCGACTCCGACGCTCGACTGCTCCTCGCCGCTACGCATAACCTTTGCTCCTTTTCTTAGCTGCCACAGCTTGTTGAGCTCTCTCGGACTCTTGTCCTACACATTGACGCCTCCCTTGCCGTAATTTTTAGAAAAGCCGCCATCCTTTTTTACTAGTGTACCGCCTTTCGACTTGGCTTTTCCACACCATTCTCAGTCAGTCCACCCATGGAGTGGGGAGAATGAGCACAACTTCTCCCTGGTGGTCTAGTGGCTAGGATTCGGCGCTCTCACCGCCGCGGCCCGGGTTCGATTCCCGGTCAGGGAAGCTTCGCGTTTGCTCTTTTTTTCAATCCCCTGAGATTGTGAAGCCACTCGGATGCTCGACTGTTCCTCGCCATTACGCTGTGCGTTCCAAAAAACCTTCCTGTGTTTCTTTGCCACCAGTTTTTTGAGCTTTTTAAGACTTTTTCTTGGATGATAAAGTGCTTATCCAGGCTTGGAAAAGCGTGGCTTCTTTCTTCAAAAAACAGCACCTCTCTTGCCCTCGGTTTGGGTGTGGTTTTGCAGCTGAGTTCCATTGAAGTGAATGGAGCTGAATTCTAATACCACACCCCACCTGGGGACGGGTGTGGTACTGTTTGTGCAAGAAAGTAGTTATCTTTTTTCTAATCCTGGATAACCCCTTTAGAGGGCTTATCCAGGCTCAGAAAAACATGGCCGCTTTCTTCCAGAAACTGCACCACTCTTCTTGTCCTCAGTTTGTTTGTGGTTTTGCATCCCACTTCCATTGGAGTGAAGGGAGCCGAATTGCCATTCCACACCCCACCTGGGAACAGGTGTGACGCTGTTTTTGCAAGAAAGTAGCTGCGCGTTTTCTTCTCCTGGATAACCCCTTTAACGCCTCTCTTGCTGTATTTTTTGTGAAATCTCTCAATTTTTATTTTCGAATATACCACCTTTCGACTTGACTTTTCAAGGGCATTCTCAGACAAGCTGCTGACGCTAGCCGCCAGCCCCCACGTCTTCTCCCTGGTGGTCTAAGTGGCTAGGATTCGGCGCTCTCACCGCCGCGGCCCGGGTTCGATTCCCGGTCAGGGAAGTTTTACCTTTAATCCTCCCGGGTTGCTAAGCGACTCCGACGCTCGACTGCTCCTCGCCGCTACGCATAACCTTTGCTCCTTTTCTTAGCTGCCACAGCTTGTTGAGCTCTCTCGGACTCTTGTCCTACACATTGACGCCTCCCTTGCCGTAATTTTTAGAAAAGCCGCCATCCTTTTTTACTAGTGTACCGCCTTTCGACTTGGCTTTTCCACACCATTCTCAGTCAGTCCACCCATGGAGTGGGGAGAATGAGCACAACTTCTCCCTGGTGGTCTAGTGGCTAGGATTCGGCGCTCTCACCGCCGCGGCCCGGGTTCGATTCCCGGTCAGGGAAGCTTCGCGTTTGCTCTTTTTTTCAATCCCCGGAGATTGTGAAGCCACTCGGATGCTCGACTGTTCCTCGCCATTACGCTGTGCGTTCCAAAAAACCTTCCTGTGTTTCTTTGCCACCAGTTTTTTGAGCTTTTTAAGACTTTTTCTTGGATGATAAAGTGCTTATCCAGGCTTGGAAAAGCGTGGCTTCTTTCTTCAAAAAACAGCACCTCTCTTGCCCTCGGTTTGGGTGTGGTTTTGCAGCTGAGTTCCATTGAAGTGAATGGAGCTGAATTCTAATACCACACCCCACCTGGGGACGGGTGTGGTACTGTTTGTGCAAGAAAGTAGTTATCTTTTTTCTAATCCTGGATAACCCCTTTAGAGGGCTTATCCAGGCTCAGAAAAACATGGCCGCTTTCTTCCAGAAACTGCACCACTCTTCTTGTCCTCAGTTTGTTTGTGGTTTTGCATCCCACTTCCATTGGAGTGAAGGGAGCCGAATTGCCATTCCACACCCCACCTGGGAACAGGTGTGACGCTGTTTTTGCAAGAAAGTAGCTGCGCGTTTTCTTCTCCTGGATAACCCCTTTAACGCCTCTCTTGCTGTATTTTTTGTGAAATCTCTCAATTTTTATTTTCGAATATACCACCTTTCGACTTGACTTTTCAAGGGCATTCTCAGACAAGCTGCTGACGCTAGCCGCCAGCCCCCACGTCTTCTCCCTGGTGGTCTAGTGGCTAGGATTCGGCGCTCTCACCGCCGCGGCCCGGGTTCGATTCCCGGTCAGGGAAGTTTTACCTTTAATCCTCCCGGGTTGCTAAGCGACTCCGACGCTCGACTGCTCCTCGCCGCTACGCATAACCTTTGCTCCTTTTCTTAGCTGCCACAGCTTGTTGAGCTCTCTCGGACTCTTGTCCTACACATTGACGCCTCCCTTGCCGTAATTTTTAGAAAAGCCGCCATCCTTTTTTACTAGTGTACCGCCTTTCGACTTGGCTTTTCCACACCATTCTCAGTCAGTCCACCCATGGAGTGGGGAGAATGAGCACAACTTCTCCCTGGTGGTCTAGTGGCTAGGATTCGGCGCTCTCACCGCCGCGGCCCGGGTTCGATTCCCGGTCAGGGAAGCTTCGCGTTTGCTCTTTTTTTCAATCCCCTGAGATTGTGAAGCCACTCGGATGCTCGACTGTTCCTCGCCATTACGCTGTGCGTTCCAAAAAACCTTCCTGTGTTTCTTTGCCACCAGTTTTTTGAGCTTTTTAAGACTTTTTCTTGGATGATAAAGTGCTTATCCAGGCTTGGAAAAGCGTGGCTTCTTTCTTCAAAAAACAGCACCTCTCTTGCCCTCGGTTTGGGTGTGGTTTTGCAGCTGAGTTCCATTGAAGTGAATGGAGCTGAATTCTAATACCACACCCCACCTGGGGACGGGTGTGGTACTGTTTGTGCAAGAAAGTAGTTATCTTTTTTCTAATCCTGGATAACCCCTTTAGAGGGCTTATCCAGGCTCAGAAAAACATGGCCGCTTTCTTCCAGAAACTGCACCACTCTTCTTGTCCTCAGTTTGTTTGTGGTTTTGCATCCCACTTCCATTGGAGTGAAGGGAGCCGAATTGCCATTCCACACCCCACCTGGGAACAGGTGTGACGCTGTTTTTGCAAGAAAGTAGCTGCGCGTTTTCTTCTCCTGGATAACCCCTTTAACGCCTCTCTTGCTGTATTTTTTGTGAAATCTCTCAATTTTTATTTTCGAATATACCACCTTTCGACTTGACTTTTCAAGGGCATTCTCAGACAAGCTGCTGACGCTAGCCGCCAGCCCCCACGTCTTCTCCCTGGTGGTCTAGTGGCTAGGATTCGGCGCTCTCACCGCCGCGGCCCGGGTTCGATTCCCGGTCAGGGAAGTTTTACCTTTAATCCTCCCGGGTTGCTAAGCGACTCCGACGCTCGACTGCTCCTCGCCGCTACGCATAACCTTTGCTCCTTTTCTTAGCTGCCACAGCTTGTTGAGCTCTCTCGGACTCTTGTCCTACACATTGACGCCTCCCTTGCCGTAATTTTTAGAAAAGCCGCCATCCTTTTTTACTAGTGTACCGCCTTTCGACTTGGCTTTTCCACACCATTCTCAGTCAGTCCACCCATGGAGTGGGGAGAATGAGCACAACTTCTCCCTGGTGGTCTAGTGGCTAGGATTCGGCGCTCTCACCGCCGCGGCCCGGGTTCGATTCCCGGTCAGGGAAGCTTCGCGTTTGCTCTTTTTTTCAATCCCCTGAGATTGTGAAGCCACTCGGATGCTCGACTGTTCCTCGCCATTACGCTGTGCGTTCCAAAAAACCTTCCTGTGTTTCTTTGCCACCAGTTTTTTGAGCTTTTTAAGACTTTTTCTTGGATGATAAAGTGCTTATCCAGGCTTGGAAAAGCGTGGCTTCTTTCTTCAAAAAACAGCACCTCTCTTGCCCTCGGTTTGGGTGTGGTTTTGCAGCTGAGTTCCATTGAAGTGAATGGAGCTGAATTCTAATACCACACCCCACCTGGGGACGGGTGTGGTACTGTTTGTGCAAGAAAGTAGTTATCTTTTTTCTAATCCTGGATAACCCCTTTAGAGGGCTTATCCAGGCTCAGAAAAACATGGCCGCTTTCTTCCAGAAACTGCACCACTCTTCTTGTCCTCAGTTTGTTTGTGGTTTTGCATCCCACTTCCATTGGAGTGAAGGGAGCCGAATTGCCATTCCACACCCCACCTGGGAACAGGTGTGACGCTGTTTTTGCAAGAAAGTAGCTGCGCGTTTTCTTCTCCTGGATAACCCCTTTAACGCCTCTCTTGCTGTATTTTTTGTGAAATCTCTCAATTTTTATTTTCGAATATACCACCTTTCGACTTGACTTTTCAAGGGCATTCTCAGACAAGCTGCTGACGCTAGCCGCCAGCCCCCACGTCTTCTCCCTGGTGGTCTAGTGGCTAGGATTCGGCGCTCTCACCGCCGCGGCCCGGGTTCGATTCCCGGTCAGGGAAGTTTTACCTTTAATCCTCCCGGGTTGCTAAGCGACTCCGACGCTCGACTGCTCCTCGCCGCTACGCATAACCTTTGCTCCTTTTCTTAGCTGCCACAGCTTGTTGAGCTCTCTCGGACTCTTGTCCTACACATTGACGCCTCCCTTGCCGTAATTTTTAGAAAAGCCGCCATCCTTTTTTACTAGTGTACCGCCTTTCGACTTGGCTTTTCCACACCATTCTCAGTCAGTCCACCCATGGAGTGGGGAGAATGAGCACAACTTCTCCCTGGTGGTCTAGTGGCTAGGATTCGGCGCTCTCACCGCCGCGGCCCGGGTTCGATTCCCGGTCAGGGAAGCTTCGCGTTTGCTCTTTTTTTCAATCCCCTGAGATTGTGAAGCCACTCGGATGCTCGACTGTTCCTCGCCATTACGCTGTGCGTTCCAAAAAACCTTCCTGTGTTTCTTTGCCACCAGTTTTTTGAGCTTTTTAAGACTTTTTCTTGGATGATAAAGTGCTTATCCAGGCTTGGAAAAGCGTGGCTTCTTTCTTCAAAAAACAGCACCTCTCTTGCCCTCGGTTTGGGTGTGGTTTTGCAGCTGAGTTCCATTGAAGTGAATGGAGCTGAATTCTAATACCACACCCCACCTGGGGACGGGTGTGGTACTGTTTGTGCAAGAAAGTAGTTATCTTTTTTCTAATCCTGGATAACCCCTTTAGAGGGCTTATCCAGGCTCAGAAAAACATGGCCGCTTTCTTCCAGAAACTGCACCACTCTTCTTGTCCTCAGTTTGTTTGTGGTTTTGCATCCCACTTCCATTGGAGTGAAGGGAGCCGAATTGCCATTCCACACCCCACCTGGGAACAGGTGTGACGCTGTTTTTGCAAGAAAGTAGCTGCGCGTTTTCTTCTCCTGGATAACCCCTTTAACGCCTCTCTTGCTGTATTTTTTGTGAAATCTCTCAATTTTTATTTTCGAATATACCACCTTTCGACTTGACTTTTCAAGGGCATTCTCAGACAAGCTGCTGACGCTAGCCGCCAGCCCCCACGTCTTCTCCCTGGTGGTCTAGTGGCTAGGATTCGGCGCTCTCACCGCCGCGGCCCGGGTTCGATTCCCGGTCAGGGAAGTTTTACCTTTAATCCTCCCGGGTTGCTAAGCGACTCCGACGCTCGACTGCTCCTCGCCGCTACGCATAACCTTTGCTCCTTTTCTTAGCTGCCACAGCTTGTTGAGCTCTCTCGGACTCTTGTCCTACACATTGACGCCTCCCTTGCCGTAATTTTTAGAAAAGCCGCCATCCTTTTTTACTAGTGTACCGCCTTTCGACTTGGCTTTTCCACACCATTCTCAGTCAGTCCACCCATGGAGTGGGGAGAATGAGCACAACTTCTCCCTGGTGGTCTAGTGGCTAGGATTCGGCGCTCTCACCGCCGCGGCCCGGGTTCGATTCCCGGTCAGGGAAGCTTCGCGTTTGCTCTTTTTTTCAATCCCCTGAGATTGTGAAGCCACTCGGATGCTCGACTGTTCCTCGCCATTACGCTGTGCGTTCCAAAAAACCTTCCTGTGTTTCTTTGCCACCAGTTTTTTGAGCTTTTTAAGACTTTTTCTTGGATGATAAAGTGCTTATCCAGGCTTGGAAAAGCGTGGCTTCTTTCTTCAAAAAACAGCACCTCTCTTGCCCTCGGTTTGGGTGTGGTTTTGCAGCTGAGTTCCATTGAAGTGAATGGAGCTGAATTCTAATACCACACCCCACCTGGGGACGGGTGTGGTACTGTTTGTGCAAGAAAGTAGTTATCTTTTTTCTAATCCTGGATAACCCCTTTAGAGGGCTTATCCAGGCTCAGAAAAACATGGCCGCTTTCTTCCAGAAACTGCACCACTCTTCTTGTCCTCAGTTTGTTTGTGGTTTTGCATCCCACTTCCATTGGAGTGAAGGGAGCCGAATTGCCATTCCACACCCCACCTGGGAACAGGTGTGACGCTGTTTTTGCAAGAAAGTAGCTGCGCGTTTTCTTCTCCTGGATAACCCCTTTAACGCCTCTCTTGCTGTATTTTTTGTGAAATCTCTCAATTTTTATTTTCGAATATACCACCTTTCGACTTGACTTTTCAAGGGCATTCTCAGACAAGCTGCTGACGCTAGCCGCCAGCCCCCACGTCTTCTCCCTGGTGGTCTAGTGGCTAGGATTCGGCGCTCTCACCGCCGCGGCCCGGGTTCGATTCCCGGTCAGGGAAGTTTTACCTTTAATCCTCCCGGGTTGCTAAGCGACTCCGACGCTCGACTGCTCCTCGCCGCTACGCATAACCTTTGCTCCTTTTCTTAGCTGCCACAGCTTGTTGAGCTCTCTCGGACTCTTGTCCTACACATTGACGCCTCCCTTGCCGTAATTTTTAGAAAAGCCGCCATCCTTTTTTACTAGTGTACCGCCTTTCGACTTGGCTTTTCCACACCATTCTCAGTCAGTCCACCCATGGAGTGGGGAGAATGAGCACAACTTCTCCCTGGTGGTCTAGTGGCTAGGATTCGGCGCTCTCACCGCCGCGGCCCGGGTTCGATTCCCGGTCAGGGAAGCTTCGCGTTTGCTCTTTTTTTTCAATCCCCTGAGATTGTGAAGCCACTCGGATGCTCGACTGTTCCTCGCCATTACGCTGTGCGTTCCAAAAAACCTTCCTGTGTTTCTTTGCCACCAGTTTTTTGAGCTTTTTAAGACTTTTTCTTGGATGATAAAGTGCTTATCCAGGCTTGGAAAAGCGTGGCTTCTTTCTTCAAAAAACAGCACCTCTCTTGCCCTCGGTTTGGGTGTGGTTTTGCAGCTGAGTTCCATTGAAGTGAATGGAGCTGAATTCTAATACCACACCCCACCTGGGGACGGGTGTGGTACTGTTTGTGCAAGAAAGTAGTTATCTTTTTTCTAATCCTGGATAACCCCTTTAGAGGGCTTATCCAGGCTCAGAAAAACATGGCCGCTTTCTTCCAGAAACTGCACCACTCTTCTTGTCCTCAGTTTGTTTGTGGTTTTGCATCCCACTTCCATTGGAGTGAAGGGAGCCGAATTGCCATTCCACACCCCACCTGGGAACAGGTGTGACGCTGTTTTTGCAAGAAAGTAGCTGCGCGTTTTCTTCTCCTGGATAACCCCTTTAACGCCTCTCTTGCTGTATTTTTTGTGAAATCTCTCAATTTTTATTTTCGAATATACCACCTTTCGACTTGACTTTTCAAGGGCATTCTCAGACAAGCTGCTGACGCTAGCCGCCAGCCCCCACGTCTTCTCCCTGGTGGTCAAGTGGCTAGGATTCGGCGCTCTCACCGCCGCGGCCCGGGTTCGATTCCCGGTCAGGGAAGTTTTACCTTTAATCCTCCCGGGTTGCTAAGCGACTCCGACGCTCGACTGCTCCTCGCCGCTACGCATAACCTTTGCTCCTTTTCTTAGCTGCCACAGCTTGTTGAGCTCTCTCGGACTCTTGTCCTACACATTGACGCCTCCCTTGCCGTAATTTTTAGAAAAGCCGCCATCCTTTTTTACTAGTGTACCGCCTTTTGACTTGGCTTTTCCACACCATTCTCAGTCAGTCCACCCATGGAGTGGGGAAAACGAGCACAACTTCTCCCTGGTGGTCTAGTGGCTAGGATTCGGCGCTCTCACCGCCGCGGCCCGGGTTCGATTCCCGGTCAGGGAAGCTTCGCGTTTGCTCTTTTTTTCAATCCCCGGAGATTGTGAAGCCACTCGGATGCTCGAATGTTCCTCGCCATTACGCTGTGCGTTCCAAAAAACCTTCCTGTGTTTCTTTGCCACCAGTTTTTTGAGCTTTTTAAGACTTTTTCTTGGATGATAAAGTGCTTATCCAGGCTTGGAAAAGCGTGGCTTCTTTCTTCAAAAAACAGCACCTCTCTTGCCCTCGGTTTGGGTGTGGTTTTGCAGCTGAGTTCCATTGAAGTGAATGGAGCTGAATTCTAATACCACACCCCACCTGGGGACGGGTGTGGTACTGTTTGTGCAAGAAAGTAGTTATCTTTTTTCTAATCCTGGATAACCCCTTTAGAGGGCTTATCCAGGCTCAGAAAAACATGGCCGCTTTCTTCCAGAAACTGCACCACTCTTCTTGTCCTCAGTTTGTTTGTGGTTTTGCATCCCACTTCCATTGGAGTGAAGGGAGCCGAATTGCCATTCCACACCCCACCTGGGAACAGGTGTGACGCTGTTTTTGCAAGAAAGTAGCTGCGCGTTTTCTTCTCCTGGATAACCCCTTTAACGCCTCTCTTGCTGTATTTTTTGTGAAATCTCTCAATTTTTATTTTCGAATATACCACCTTTCGACTTGACTTTTCAAGGGCATTCTCAGACAAGCTGCTGACGCTAGCCGCCAGCCCCCACGTCTTCTCCCTGGTGGTCTAGTGGCTAGGATTCGGCGCTCTCACCGCCGCGGCCCGGGTTCGATTCCCGGTCAGGGAAACTTCGCGTTTGCTCTTTTTTTCAATCCCCTGAGATTGTGAAGCCACTCGGATGCTCGACTGTTCCTCGCCATTACGCTGTGCGTTCCAAAAAACCTTCCTGTGTTTCTTTGCCACCAGTTTTTTGAGCTTTTTAAGACTTTTTCTTGGATGATAAAGTGCTTATCCAGGCTTGGAAAAGCGTGGCTTCTTTCTTCAAAAAACAGCACCTCTCTTGCCCTCGGTTTGGGTGTGGTTTTGCAGCTGAGTTCCATTGAAGTGAATGGAGCTGAATTCTAATACCACACCCCACCTGGGGACGGGTGTGGTACTGTTTGTGCAAGAAAGTAGTTATCTTTTTTCTAATCCTGGATAACCCCTTTAGAGGGCTTATCCAGGCTCAGAAAAACATGGCCGCTTTCTTCCAGAAACTGCACCACTCTTCTTGTCCTCAGTTTGTTTGTGGTTTTGCATCCCACTTCCATTGGAGTGAAGGGAGCCGAATTGCCATTCCACACCCCACCTGGGAACAGGTGTGACGCTGTTTTTGCAAGAAAGTAGCTGCGCGTTTTCTTCTCCTGGATAACCCCTTTAACGCCTCTCTTGCTGTATTTTTTGTGAAATCTCTCAATTTTTATTTTCGAATATACCACCTTTCGACTTGACTTTTCAAGAGCATTCTCAGACAAGCTGCTGACGCTAGCCGCCAGCCGTCACGTCTTCTCCCTGGTGGTCTAGTGGCTAGGATTCGGCGCTCTCACCGCCGCGGCCCGGGTTCGATTCCCGGTCAGGGAAGCTTCGCGTTTGCTCTTTTTTTCAATCCCCTGAGATTGTGAAGCCACTCGGATGCTCGACTGTTCCTCGCCATTACGCTGTGCGTTCCAAAAAACCTTCCTGTGTTTCTTTGCCACCAGTTTTTTTGAGCTTTTTAAGACTTTTTCTTGGATGATAAAGTGCTTATCCAGGCTTGGAAAAGCGTGGCTTCTTTCTTCAAAAAACAGCACCTCTCTTGCCCTCGGTTTGGGTGTGGTTTTGCAGCTGAGTTCCATTGAAGTGAATGGAGCTGAATTCTAATACCACACCCCACCTGGGGACGGGTGTGGTACTGTTTGTGCAAGAAAGTAGTTATCTTTTTTCTAATCCTGGATAACCCCTTTAGAGGGCTTATCCAGGCTCAGAAAAACATGGCCGCTTTCTTCCAGAAACTGCACCACTCTTCTTGTCCTCAGTTTGTTTGTGGTTTTGCATCCCACTTCCATTGGAGTGAAGGGAGCCGAATTGCCATTCCACACCCCACCTGGGAACAGGTGTGACGCTGTTTTTGCAAGAAAGTAGCTGCGCGTTTTCTTCTCCTGGATAACCCCTTTAACGCCTCTCTTGCTGTATTTTTTGTGAAATCTCTCAATTTTTATTTTCGAATATACCACCTTTCGACTTGACTTTTCAAGGGCATTCTCAGACAAGCTGCTGACGCTAGCCGCCAGCCCCCACGTCTTCTCCCTGGTGGTCTAGTGGCTAGGATTCGGCGCTCTCACCGCCGCGGTCCGGGTTCGATTCCCGGTCAGGGAAGTTTTACCTTTAATCCTCCCGGGTTGCTAAGCGACTCCGACGCTCGACTGCTCCTCGCCGCTACGCATAACCTTTGCTCCTTTTCTTAGCTGCCACAGCTTGTTGAGCTCTCTCGGACTCTTGTCCTACACATTGACGCCTCCCTTGCCGTAAATTTTAGAAAAATGCTCTTTTTTTCAATCCCCTGAGATTGTGAAGCCACTCGGATGCTCGACTGTTCCTCGCCATTACGCTGTGCGTTCCAAAAAACCTTCCTGTGTTTCTTTGCCACCAGTTTTTTGAGCTTTTTAAGACTTTTTCTTGGATGATAAAGTGCTTATCCAGGCTTGGAAAAGCGTGGCTTCTTTCTTCAAAAACAGCACCTCTCTTGCCCTCGGTTTGGGTGTGGTTTTGCAGCTGAGTTCCATTGAAGTGAATGGAGCTGAATTCTAATACCACACCCCACCTGGGGACGGGTGTGGTACTGTTTGTGCAAGAAAGTAGTTATCTTTTTTCTAATCCTGGATAACCCCTTTAGAGGGCTTATCCAGGCTCAGAAAAACATGGCCGCTTTCTTCCAGAAACTGCACCACTCTTCTTGTCCTCAGTTTGTTTGTGGTTTTGCATCCCACTTCCATTGGAGTGAAGGGAGCCGAATTGCCATTCCACACCCCACCTGGGAACAGGTGTGACGCTGTTTTTGCAAGAAAGTAGCTGCGCGTTTTCTTCTCCTGGATAACCCCTTTAACGCCTCTCTTGCTGTATTTTTTGTGAAATCTCTCAATTTTTATTTTCGAATATACCACCTTTCGACTTGACTTTTCAAGGGCATTCTCAGACAAGCTGCTGACGCTAGCCGCCAGCCCCCACGTCTTCTCCCTGGTGGTCTAGTGGCTAGGATTCGGCGCTCTCACCGCCGCGGTCCGGGTTCGATTCCCGGTCAGGGAAGTTTTACCTTTAATCCTCCCGGGTTGCTAAGCGACTCCGACGCTCGACTGCTCCTCGCCGCTACGCATAACCTTTGCTCCTTTTCTTAGCTGCCACAGCTTGTTGAGCTCTCTCGGACTCTTGTCCTACACATTGACGCCTCCCTTGCCGTAAATTTTAGAAAAATGCTCTTTTTTTCAATCCCCTGAGATTGTGAAGCCACTCGGATGCTCGACTGTTCCTCGCCATTACGCTGTGCGTTCCAAAAAACCTTCCTGTGTTTCTTTGCCACCAGTTTTTTGAGCTTTTTAAGACTTTTTCTTGGATGATAAAGTGCTTATCCAGGCTTGGAAAAGCGTGGCTTCTTTCTTCAAAAAACAGCACCTCTCTTGCCCTCGGTTTGGGTGTGGTTTTGCAGCTGAGTTCCATTGAAGTGAATGGAGCTGAATTCTAATACCACACCCCACCTGGGGACGGGTGTGGTACTGTTTGTGCAAGAAAGTAGTTATCTTTTTTCTAATCCTGGATAACCCCTTTAGAGGGCTTATCCAGGCTCAGAAAAACATGGCCGCTTTCTTCCAGAAACTGCACCACTCTTCTTGTCCTCAGTTTGTTTGTGGTTTTGCATCCCACTTCCATTGGAGTGAAGGGAGCCGAATTGCCATTCCACACCCCACCTGGGAACAGGTGTGACGCTGTTTTTGCAAGAAAGTAGCTGCGCGTTTTCTTCTCCTGGATAACCCCTTTAACGCCTCTCTTGCTGTATTTTTTGTGAAATCTCTCAATTTTTATTTTCGAATATACCACCTTTCGACTTGACTTTTCAAGGGCATTCTCAGACAAGCTGCTGACGCTAGCCGCCAGCCCCCACGTCTTCTCCCTGGTGGTCTAGTGGCTAGGATTCGGCGCTCTCACCGCCGCGGCCCGGGTTCGATTCCCGGTCAGGGAAGTTTTACCTTTAATCCTCCCGGGTTGCTAAGCGACTCCGACGCTCGACTGCTCCTCGCCGCTACGCATAACCTTTGCTCCTTTTCTTAGCTGCCACAGCTTGTTGAGCTCTCTCGGACTCTTGTCCTACACATTGACGCCTCCCTTGCCGTAATTTTTAGAAAAGCCGCCATCCTTTTTTACTAGTGTACCGCCTTTCGACTTGGCTTTTCCACACCATTCTCAGTCAGTCCACCCATGGAGTGGGGAGAACGAGCACAACTTCTCCCTGGTGGTCTAGTGGCTAGGATTCGGCGCTCTCACCGCCGCGGCCCGGGTTCGATTCCCGGTCAGGGAAGCTTCGCGTTTGCTCTTTTTTTCAATCCCCTGAGATTGTGAAGCCACTCGGATGCTCGACTGTTCCTCGCCATTACGCTGTGCGTTCCAAAAAACCTTCCTGTGTTTCTTTGCCACCAGTTTTTTGAGCTTTTTAAGACTTTTTCTTGGATGATAAAGTGCTTATCCAGGCTTGGAAAAGCGTGGCTTCTTTCTTCAAAAAACAGCACCTCTCTTGCCCTCGGTTTGGGTGTGGTTTTGCAGCTGAGTTCCATTGAAGTGAATGGAGCTGAATTCTAATACCACACCCCACCTGGGGACGGGTGTGGTACTGTTTGTGCAAGAAAGTAGTTATCTTTTTTCTAATCCTGGATAACCCCTTTAGAGGGCTTATCCAGGCTCAGAAAAACATGGCCGCTTTCTTCCAGAAACTGCACCACTCTTCTTGTCCTCAGTTTGTTTGTGGTTTTGCATCCCACTTCCATTGGAGTGAAGGGAGCCGAATTGCCATTCCACACCCCACCTGGGAACAGGTGTGACGCTGTTTTTGTAAGAAAGTAGCTGCGCGTTTTCTTCTCCTGGATAACCCCTTTAACGCCTCTCTTGCTGTATTTTTTGTGAAATCTCTCAATTTTTATTTTCGAATATACCACCTTTCGACTTGACTTTTCAAGGGCATTCTCAGACAAGCTGCTGACGCTAGCCGCCAGCCCCCACGTCTTCTCCCTGGTGGTCTAGTGGCTAGGATTCGGCGCTCTCACCGCCGCGGCCCGGGTTCGATTCCCGGTCAGGGAAGCTTCGCGTTTGCTCTTTTTTTCAATCCCCGGAGATTGTGAAGCCACTCGGATGCTCGACTGTTCCTCGCCATTACGCTGTGCGTTCCAAAAAACCTTCCTGTGTTTCTTTGCCACCAGTTTTTTGAGCTTTTTAAGACTTTTTCTTGGATGATAAAGTGCTTATCCAGGCTTGGAAAAGCGTGGCTTCTTTCTTCAAAAAACAACACCTCTCTTGCCCTCGGTTTGGGTGTGGTTTTGCAGCTGAGTTCCATTGAAGTGAATGGAGCTGAATTCTAATACCACACCCCACCTGGGGTCGGGTGTGGTACTGTTTGTGCAAGAAAGTAGTTATCTTTTTTCTAATCCTGGATAACCCCTTTAGAGGGCTTATCCAGGCTCAGAAAAACATGGCCGCTTTCTTCCAGAAACTGCACCACTCTTCTTGTCCTCAGTTTGTTTGTGGTTTTGCATCCCACTTCCATTGGAGTGGAGGGAGCCGAATTGCCATTCCACACCCCACCTGGGAACAGGTGTGACGCTGTTTTTGCAAGAAAGTAGCTGCGCGTTTTCTTCTCCTGGATAACCCCTTTAACGCCTCTCTTGCTGTATTTTTTGTGAAATCCCTCAATTTTTATTTTCGAATATACCACCTTTCGACTTGACTTTTCAAGAGCATTCTCAGACAAGCTGCTGACGCTAGCCGCCAGCCGTCACGTCTTCTCCCTGGTGGTCTAGTGGCTAGGATTCGGCGCTCTCACCGCCGCGGCCCGGGTTCGATTCCCGGTCAGGGAAGCTTCGCGTTTGCTCTTTTTTTCAATCCCCTGAGATTGTGAAGCCACTCGGATGCTCGACTGTTCCTCGCCATTACGCTGTGCGTTCCAAAAAACCTTCCTGTGTTTCTTTGCCACCAGTTTTTTGAGCTTTTTAAGACTTTTTCTTGGATGATAAAGTGCTTATCCAGGCTTGGAAAAGCGTGGCTTCTTTCTTCAAAAAACAGCACCTCTCTTGCCCTCGGTTTGGGTGTGGTTTTGCAGCTGAGTTCCATTGAAGTGAATGGAGCTGAATTCTAATACCACACCCCACCTGGGGACGGGTGTGGTACTGTTTGTGCAAGAAAGTAGTTATCTTTTTTCTAATCCTGGATAACCCCTTTAGAGGGCTTATCCAGGCTCAGAAAAACATGGCCGCTTTCTTCCAGAAACTGCACCACTCTTCTTGTCCTCAGTTTGTTTGTGGTTTTGCATCCCACTTCCATTGGAGTGAAGGGAGCCGAATTGCCATTCCACACCCCACCTGGGAACAGGTGTGACGCTGTTTTTGCAAGAAAGTAGCTGCGCGTTTTCTTCTCCTGGATAACCCCTTTAACGCCTCTCTTGCTGTATTTTTTGTGAAATCTCTCAATTTTTATTTTCGAATATACCACCTTTCGACTTGACTTTTCAAGAGCATTCTCAGACAAGCTGCTGACGCTAGCCGCCAGCTGCCACGTCTTCTCCCTGGTGGTCTAGTGGCTAGGATTCGGCGCTCTCACCGCCGCGGCCCGGGTTCGATTCCCGGTCAGGGAAGCTTCGCGTTTGCTCTTTTTTTCAATCCCCTGAGATTGTGAAGCCACTCGGATGCTCGACTGTTCCTCGCCATTACGCTGTGCGTTCCAAAAAACCTTCCTGTGTTTCTTTGCCACCAGTTTTTTGAGCTTTTTAAGACTTTTTCTTGGATGATAAAGTGCTTATCCAGGCTTGGAAAAGCGTGGCTTCTTTCTTCAAAAAACAGCACCTCTCTTGCCCTCGGTTTGGGTGTGGTTTTGCAGCTGAGTTCCATTGAAGTGAATGGAGCTGAATTCTAATACCACACCCCACCTGGGGACGGGTGTGGTACTGTTTGTGCAAGAAAGTAGTTATCTTTTTTCTAATCCTGGATAACCCCTTTAGAGGGCTTATCCAGGCTCAGAAAAACATGGCCGCTTTCTTCCAGAAACTGCACCACTCTTCTTGTCCTCAGTTTGTTTGTGGTTTTGCATCCCACTTCCATTGGAGTGAAGGGAGCCGAATTGCCATTCCACACCCCACCTGGGAACAGGTGTGACGCTGTTTTTGCAAGAAAGTAGCTGCGCGTTTTCTTCTCCTGGATAACCCCTTTAACGCCTCTCTTGCTGTATTTTTTGTGAAATCTCTCAATTTTTATTTTCGAATATACCACCTTTCGACTTGACTTTTCAAGGGCATTCTCAGACAAGCTGCTGACGCTAGCCGCCAGCCCCCACGTCTTCTCCCTGGTGGTCTAGTGGCTAGGATTCGGCGCTCTCACCGCCGCGGTCCGGGTTCGATTCCCGGTCAGGGAAGTTTTACCTTTAATCCTCCCGGGTTGCTAAGCGACTCCGACGCTCGACTGCTCCTCGCCGATACGCATAACCTTTGCTCCTTTTCTTAGCTGCCACAGCTTGTTGAGCTCTCTCGGACTCTTGTCCTACACATTGACGCCTCCCTTGCCGTAAATTTTAGAAAAATGCTCTTTTTTTCAATCCCCTGAGATTGTGAAGCCACTCGGATGCTCGACTGTTCCTCGCCATTACGCTGTGCGTTCCAAAAAACCTTCCTGTGTTTCTTTGCCACCAGTTTTTTGAGCTTTTTAAGACTTTTTCTTGGATGATAAAGTGCTTATCCAGGCTTGGAAAAGCGTGGCTTCTTTCTTCAAAAAACAGCACCTCTCTTGCCCTCGGTTTGGGTGTGGTTTTGCAGCTGAGTTCCATTGAAGTGAATGGAGCTGAATTCTAATACCACACCCCACCTGGGGACGGGTGTGGTACTGTTTGTGCAAGAAAGTAGTTATCTTTTTTCTAATCCTGGATAACCCCTTTAGAGGGCTTATCCAGGCTCAGAAAAACATGGCCGCTTTCTTCCAGAAACTGCACCACTCTTCTTGTCCTCAGTTTGTTTGTGGTTTTGCATCCCACTTCCATTGGAGTGAAGGGAGCCGAATTGCCATTCCACACCCCACCTGGGAACAGGTGTGACGCTGTTTTTGCAAGAAAGTAGCTGCGCGTTTTCTTCTCCTGGATAACCCCTTTAACGCCTCTCTTGCTGTATTTTTTGTGAAATCTCTCAATTTTTATTTTCGAATATACCACCTTTCGACTTGACTTTTCAAGGGCATTCTCAGACAAGCTGCTGACGCTAGCCGCCAGCCCCACGTCTTCTCCCTGGTGGTCTAGTGGCTAGGATTCGGCGCTCTCACCGCCGCGGCCCGGGTTCGATTCCCGGTCAGGGAAGCTTCATGCTTGCTCTTTTTTTCAATCCCCTGAGATTGTGAAGCCACTCGGATGCTCGACTGTTCCTCGCCATTACGCTGTGCGTTCCAAAAAACCTTCCTGTGTTTCTTTGCCACCAGTTTTTTGAGCTTTTTAAGACTTTTTCTTGGATGATAAAGTGCTTATCCAGGCTTGGAAAAGCGTGGCTTCTTTCTTCAAAAAACAGCACCTCTCTTGCCCTCGGTTTGGGTGTGGTTTTGCAGCTGAGTTCCATTGAAGTGAATGGAGCTGAATTCTAATACCACACCCCACCTGGGGACGGGTGTGGTACTGTTTGTGCAAGAAAGTAGTTATCTTTTTTCTAATCCTGGATAACCCCTTTAGAGGGCTTATCCAGGCTCAGAAAAACATGGCCGCTTTCTTCCAGAAACTGCACCACTCTTCTTGTCCTCAGTTTGTTTGTGGTTTTGCATCCCACTTCCATTGGAGTGAAGGGAGCCGAATTGCCATTCCACACCCCACCTGGGAACAGGTGTGACGCTGTTTTTGCAAGAAAGTAGCTGCGCGTTTTCTTTTCCTGGATAACCCCTTTAACGCCTCTCTTGCTGTATTTTTTGTGAAATCTCTCAATTTTTATTTTCGAATATACCACCTTTCGACTTGACTTTTCAAGGGCATTCTCAGACAAGCTGCTGACGCTAGCCGCCAGCCCCCACGTCTTCTCCCTGGTGGTCTAGTGGCTAGGATTCGGCGCTCTCACCGCCGCGGCCCGGGTTCGATTCCCGGTCAGGGAAGTTTTACCTTTAATCCTCCCGGGTTGCTAAGCGACTCCGACGCTCGACTGCTCCTCGCCGCTACCCATAAACCTTTGCTCCTTTTCTTAGCTGCCACAGCTTGTTGAGCTCTCTCGGACTCTTGTCCTACACATTGACGCCTCCCTTGCCGTAAATTTTAGAAAAATGCTCTTTTTTCAATCCCCTGAGATTGTGAAGCCACTCGGATGCTCGACTGTCCTCGCCATTACGCTGTGCGTTCCAAAAAACCTTCCTGTGTTTCTTTGCCACCAGTTTTTTGAGCTTTTTAAGACTTTTTCTTGGATGATAAAGTGCTTATCCAGGCTTGGAAAAGCGTGGCTTCTTTCTTCAAAAACAGCACCTCTCTTGCCCTCGGTTTGGGTGTGGTTTTGCAGCTGAGTTCCATTGAAGTGAATGGAGCTGAATTCTAATACCACACCCCACCTGGGGACGGGTGTGGTACTGTTTGTGCAAGAAAGTAGTTATCTTTTTTCTAATCCTGGATAACCCCTTTAGAGGGCTTATCCAGGCTCAGAAAAACATGGCCGCTTTCTTCCAGAAACTGCACCACTCTTCTTGTCCTCAGTTTGTTTGTGGTTTTGCATCCCACTTCCATTGGAGTGAAGGGAGCCGAATTGCCATTCCACACCCCACCTGGGAACAGGTGTGACGCTGTTTTTGCAAGAAAGTAGCTGCGCGTTTTCTTCTCCTGGATAACCCCTTTAACGCCTCTCTTGCTGTATTTTTTGTGAAATCTCTCAATTTTTATTTTCGAATATACCACCTTTCGACTTGACTTTTCAAGGGTATTCTCAGACAAGCTGCTGACGCTAGCCGCCCGCCCCCACGTCTTCTCCCTGGTGGTCTAGTGGCTAGGATTCGGCGCTCTCACCGCCGCGGCCCGGGTTCGATTCCCGGTCAGGGAAGTTTTACCTTTAATCCTCCCGGGTTGCTAAGCGACTCCGACGCTCGACTGCTCCTCGCCGCTACGCATAACCTTTGCTCCTTTTCTTAGCTGCCACAGCTTGTTGAGCTCTCTCGGACTCTTGTCCTACACATTGACGCCTCCCTTGCCGTAAATTTTAGAAAAATGCTCTTTTTTTCAATCCCCTGAGATTGTGAAGCCACTCGGATGCTCGACTGTTCCTCGCCATTACGCTGTGCGTTCCAAAAAACCTTCCTGTGTTTCTTTGCCACCAGTTTTTTGAGCTTTTTAAGACTTTTTCTTGGATGATAAAGTGCTTATCCAGGCTTGGAAAAGCGTGGCTTCTTTCTTCAAAAAACAGCACCTCTCTTGCCCTCGGTTTGGGTGTGGTTTTGCAGCTGAGTTCCATTGAAGTGAATGGAGCTGAATTCTAATACCACACCCCACCTGGGGACGGGTGTGGTACTGTTTGTGCAAGAAAGTAGTTATCTTTTTTCTAATCCTGGATAACCCCTTTAGAGGGCTTATCCAGGCTCAGAAAAACATGGCCGCTTTCTTCCAGAAACTGCACCACTCTTCTTGTCCTCAGTTTGTTTGTGGTTTTGCATCCCACTTCCATTGGAGTGGAGGGAGCCGAATTGCCATTCCACACCCCACCTGGGAACAGGTGTGACGCTGTTTTTGCAAGAAAGTAGCTGCGCGTTTTCTTCTCCTGGATAACCCCTTTAACGCCTCTCTTGCTGTATTTTTTTGTGAAATCCCTCAATTTTTATTTTCGGAATATACCACCTTTCGACTTGACTTTTCAAGAGCATTCTCAGACAAGCTGCTGACGCTAGCCGCCAGCCGCCACGTCTTCTCCCTGGTGGTCTAGTGGCTAGGATTCGGCGCTCTCACCGCCGCGGCCCTGGGTTCGATTCCCGGTCAGGGAAGCTTCGCGTTTGCTCTTTTTTTCAATCCCCTGAGATTGTGAAGCCACTCGGATGCTCGACTGTTCCTCGCCATTACGCTGTGCGTTCCAAAAAAACCTTCCTGTGTTTCTTTGCCACCAGTTTTTTGAGCTTTTTAAGACTTTTTCTTGGATGATAAAGTGCTTATCCAGGCTTGGAAAAGCGTGGCTTCTTTCTTCAAAAAACAGCACCTCTCTTGCCCTCGGTTTGGGTGTGGTTTTGCAGCTGAGTTCCATTGAAGTGAATGGAGCTGAATTCTAATACCACACCCCACCTGGGGACGGGTGTGGTACTGTTTGTGCAAGAAAGTAGTTATCTTTTTTCTAATCCTGGATAACCCCTTTAGAGGGCTTATCCAGGCTCAGAAAAACATGGCCGCTTTCTTCCAGAAACTGCACCACTCTTCTTGTCCTCAGTTTGTTTGTGGTTTTGCATCCCACTTCCATTGGAGTGAAGGGAGCCGAATTGCCATTCCACACCCCACCTGGGAACAGGTGTGACGCTGTTTTTGCAAGAAAGTAGCTGCGCGTTTTCTTCTCCTGGATAACCCCTTTAACGCCTCTCTTGCTGTATTTTTTGTGAAATCTCTCAATTTTTATTTTCGAATATACCACCTTTCGACTTGACTTTTCAAGAGCATTCTCAGACAAGCTGCTGACGCTAGCCGCCAGCTGCCACGTCTTCTCCCTGGTGGTCTAGTGGCTAGGATTCGGCGCTCTCACCGCCGCGGCCCGGGTTCGATTCCCGGTCAGGGAAGCTTCGCGTTTTGCTCTTTTTTTCAATCCCCTGAGATTGTGAAGCCACTCGGATGCTCGACTGTTCCTCGCCATTACGCTGTGCGTTCCAAAAAACCTTCCTGTGTTTCTTTGCCACCAGTTTTTTGAGCTTTTTAAGACTTTTTCTTGGATGATAAAGTGCTTATCCAGGCTTGGAAAAGCGTGGCTTCTTTCTTCAAAAAACAGCACCTCTCTTGCCCTCGGTTTGGGTGTGGTTTTGCAGCTGAGTTCCATTGAAGTGAATGGAGCTGAATTCTAATACCACACCCCACCTGGGGACGGGTGTGGTACTGTTTGTGCAAGAAAGTAGTTATCTTTTTTCTAATCCTGGATAACCCCTTTAGAGGGCTTATCCAGGCTCAGAAAAACATGGCCGCTTTCTTCCAGAAACTGCACCACTCTTCTTGTCCTCAGTTTGTTTGTGGTTTTGCATCCCACTTCCATTGGAGTGGAGGGAGCCGAATTGCCATTCCACACCCCACCTGGAACAGGTGTGACGCTGTTTTTTGCAAGAAAGTAGCTGCGCGTTTTCTTCTCCTGGATAACCCCTTTAACGCCTCTCTTGCTGTATTTTTTGTGAAATCTCTCAATTTTTATTTTCGAATATACCACCTTTCGACTTGACTTTTCAAGAGCATTCTCAGACAAGCTGCTGACGCTAGCCGCCAGCCGCCACGTCTTCTCCCTGGTGGTCTAGTGGCTAGGATTCGGCGCTCTCACCGCCGCGGCCCGGGTTCGATTCCCCGGGTCAGGGAAGCTTCGCGTTTTGCTCTTTTTTTTCAATCCCCTGAGATTGTGAAGCCACTCGGATGCTCGACTGTTCCTCGCCATTACGCTGTGCGTTCCAAAAAACCTTCCTGTGTTTCTTTGCCACCAGTTTTTTGAGCTTTTTAAGACTTTTTCTTGGATGATAAAGTGCTTATCCAGGCTTGGAAAAGCGTGGCTTCTTTCTTCAAAAAACAGCACCTCTCTTGCCCTCGGTTTGGTGTGGTTTTGCAGCTGAGTTCCATTGAAGTGAATGGAGCTGAATTCTAATACCACACCCCACCTGGGGACGGGTGTGGTACTGTTTGTGCAAGAAAGTAGTTATCTTTTTTCTAATCCTGGATAACCCCTTTAGAGGGCTTATCCAGGCTCAGAAAAACATGGCCGCTTCTTCCAGAAACTGCACCACTCTTCTTGTCCTCAGTTTGTTTGTGGTTTTGCATCCCACTTCCATTGGAGTGGAGGGAGCCGAATTGCCATTCTACACCCCACCTGGGAACAGGTGTGACGCTGTTTTTGCAAGAAAGTAGCTGCGCGTTTTCTTCTCCTGGATAACCCCTTTAACGCCTCTCTTGCTGTATTTTTTGTGAAATCTCTCAATTTTTATTTTCGAATATACCACCTTTCGACTTGACTTTTCAAGAGCATTCTCAGACAA
The DNA here is from genome assembly GCF_027789765.1 of Dendropsophus ebraccatus. Lineage (NCBI taxonomy): Eukaryota > Metazoa > Chordata > Amphibia > Anura > Hylidae > Dendropsophus > Dendropsophus ebraccatus. The sequence continues at coordinate 6,530 of NW_027210271.1, read as the reverse complement.
GCTGCTGACGCTAGCCGCCAGCTGCCACGTCTTCTCCCTGGTGGTCTAGTGGCTAGGATTCGGCGCTCTCACCGCCGCGGCCCGGGGTTCGATTCCCGGTCAGGGAAGCTTCGCGTTTGCTCTTTTTTTCAATCCCCTGAGATTGTGAAGCCACTCGGATGCTCGACTGTTCCTCGCCATTACGCTGTGCGTTCCAAAAAACCTTCCTGTGTTTCTTTGCCACCAGTTTTTTTGAGCTTTTTAAGACTTTTTCTTGGATGATAAAGTGCTTATCCAGGCTTGGAAAAGCGTGGCTTCTTTCTTCAAAAACAGCACCTCTCTTGCCCTCGGTTTGGGTGTGGTTTTGCAGCTGAGTTCCATTGAAGTGAATGGAGCTGAATTCTAATACCACACCCCACCTGGGGACGGGTGTGGTACTGTTTGTGCAAGAAAGTAGTTTATCTTTTTTCTAATCCTGGATAACCCCTTTAGAGGGCTTATCCAGGCTCAGAAAAACATGGCCGCTTTCTTCCAGAAACTGCACCACTCTTCTTGTCCTCAGTTTGTTTGGGTTTTGCATCCCACTTCCATTGGAGTGAAGGGAGCCGAATTGCCATTCCACACCCCACCTGGGAACAGGTGTGACGCTGTTTTTGCAAGAAAGTAGCTGCGCGTTTTCTTCTCCTGGATAACCCCTTTAACGCCTCTCTTGCTGTATTTTTTGTGAAATCTCTCAATTTTTATTTTCGAATATACCACCTTTCGACTTGACTTTTCAAGGGCATTCTCAGACAAGCTGCTGACGCTAGCCGCCAACCCCCACGTCTTCTCCCTGGTGGTCTAGTGGCTAGGATTCGGCGCTCTCACCGCCGCGGCCCGGGTTCGATTCCCGGTCAGGGAAGTTTTACCTTTAATCCTCCCGGGTTTGCTAAGCGACTCCGACGCTCGACTGCTCCTCGCCGCTACGCATAACCTTTGCTCCTTTTCTTAGCTGCCACAGCTTGTTGAGCTCTCTCGGACTCTTGTCCTACACATTGACGCCTCCCTTGCCGTAAATTTTAGAAAAATGCTCTTTTTTTCAATCCCCTGAGATTGTGAAGCCACTCGGATGCTCGACTGTTCCTCGCCATTACGCTGTGCGTTCCAAAAAACCTTCCTGTGTTTCTTTGCCACCAGTTTTTTGAGCTTTTTTAAGACTTTTTCTTGGATGATAAAGTGCTTATCCAGGCTTGGAAAAGCGTGGCTTCTTTCTTCAAAAAACAGCACCTCTCTTGCCCTCGGTTTGGGTGTGGTTTTGCAGCTGAGTTCATTGAAGTGAATGGAGCTGAATTCTAATACCACACCCCACCTGGGGACGGGTGTGGTACTGTTTGTGCAAGAAAGTAGTTATCTTTTTTCTAATCCTGGATAACCCCTTTAGAGGGCTTATCCAGGCTCAGAAAAAACATGGCCGCTTTCTTCCAGAAACTGCACCACTCTTCTTGTCCTCAGTTTGTTTGTGGTTTTGCATCCCACTTCCATTGGAGTGAAGGGAGCCGAATTGCCATTCCACACCCCACCTGGGAAACAGGTGTGACGCTGTTTTTGCAAGAAAGTAGCTGCGCGTTTTCTTTTCTTTTCCTGGATAACCCCTTTAACGCCTCTCTTGCTGTATTTTTTGTGAAATCTCTCAATTTTTATTTTCGAATATACCACCTTTCGACTTGACTTTTCAAGGGCATTCTCAGACAAGCTGCTGACGCTAGCCGCCAGCCCCCACGTCTTCTCCCTGGTTGGTCTAGTGGCTAGGATTCGGCGCTCTCACCGCCGCGGCCCGGGTTCGATTCCCGGTCAGGAAGTTTTACCTTTAATCCTCCCGGGTTGCTAAGCGACTCCGACGCTCGACTGCTCCTCGCCGCTACGCATAACCTTTGCTCCTTTTCTTAGCTGCCACAGCTTGTTGAGCTCTCTCGGACTCTTGTCCTACACATTGACGCCTCCCTTGCCGTAAATTTTAGAAAAATGCTCTTTTTTTTCAATCCCCTGAGATTGTGAAGCCACTCGGATGCTCGACTGTTCCTCGCCATTACGCTGTGCGTTCCAAAAAACCTTCCTGTGTTTCTTTGCCACCAGTTTTTTGAGCTTTTTAAGACTTTTTCTTGGATGATAAAGTGCTTATCCAGGCTTGGAAAAGCGTGGCTTCTTTCTTCAAAAAACAGCACCTCTCTTGCCCTCGGTTTGGGTGTGGTTTTGCAGCTGAGTTCCATTGAAGTGAATGGAGCTGAATTCTAATACCACACCCCACCTGGGGACGGGTGTGGTACTGTTTGTGCAAGAAAGTAGTTATCTTTTTTCTAATCCTGGATAACCCCTTTAGAGGGCTTATCCAGGCTTAGAAAAACATGGCCGCTTTCTTCCAGAAACTGCACCACTCTTCTTGTCCTCAGTTTGTTTGTGGTTTTGCATCCCACTTCCATTGGAGTGAAGGGAGCCGAATTGCCATTCCACACCCCACCTGGGAACAGGTGTGACGCTGTTTTTGCAAGAAAGTAGCTGCGCGTTTTCTTCTCCTGGATAACCCCTTTAACGCCTCTCTTGCTGAATTTTTTGTGAAATCTCTCAATTTTTATTTTCGAATATACCACCTTTCGACTTGACTTTTCAAGGGCATTCTCAGACAAGCTGCTGACGCTAGCCGCCAACCCCAACGTCTTCTCCCTGGTGGTCTAGTGGCTAGGATTCGGCGCTCTCACCGCCGCGGCCCGGGTTCGATTCCCGGTCAGGGAAGCTTCGCGTTTGCTCTTTTTTTCAATCCCCTGAGATTGTGAAGCCACTCGGATGCTCGACTGTTCCTCGCCATTTACGCTGTGCGTTCCAAAAAACCTTCCTGTGTTCTTTGCCACCAGTTTTTTGAGCTTTTTAAGACTTTTTCTTGGATGATAAAGTGCTTATCCAGGCTTGGAAAAGCGTGGCTTCTTTCTTCAAAAAACAGCACCTCTCTTGCCCTCGGTTTGGGTGTGGTTTTGCAGCTGAGTTCCATTGAAGTGAATGGAGCTGAATTCTAATACCACACCCCACCTGGGGACGGGTGTGGTACTGTTTGTGCAAGAAAGTAGTTATCTTTTTTCTAATCCTGGATAACCCCTTTAGAGGGCTTATCCAGGCTCAGAAAAACATGGCCGCTTTCTTCCAGAAACTGCACCACTCTTCTTGTCCTCAGTTTGTTTGTGGTTTTGCATCCAACTTCCATTGGAGTGAAGGGAGCCGAATTGCCATTCCACACCCCACCTGGGAACAGGTGTGACGCTGTTTTTGCAAGAAAGTAGCTGCGCGTTTTCTTCTCCTGGATAACCCCTTTAACGCCTCTCTTGCTGTATTTTTTGTGAAATCTCTCAATTTTTATTTTCGAATATACCACCTTTCGACTTGACTTTTAAAGGGCATTCTCAGACAAGCTGCTGACCCTAGCCGCCAGCCCCCACGTCTTCTCCCTGGTGGTCTAGTGGCTAGGATTCGGCGCTCTCACCGCCGCGGCCCGGGTTCGATTCCCGGTCAGGGAAGTTTTACCTTTAATCCTCCCGGGTTGCTAAGCGACTCCGACGCTCGACTGCTCCTCGCCGCTACGCATAACCTTTGCTCCTTTTCTTAGCTGCCACAGCTTGTTGAGCTCTCTCGGACTCTTGTCCTACACATTGACTCCTCCCTTGCCGTAATTTTTAGAAAAGCCGCCATCCTTTTTTACTAGTGTACCGCCTTTCGACTTGGCTTTTCCACACCATTCTCAATCAGTCCACCCATGGAGTGGGGAGAATGAGCACAACTTCTCCCTGGTGGTCTAGTGGCTAGGATTCGGCGCTCTCACCGCCGTGGCCCGGGTTTGATTCCCGGTCAGGGAAGCTTCGCGTTTGCTCTTTTTTTCAATCCCCTGAGATTGTGAAGCCACTCGGATGCTCGACTCTTCCTCGCCATTACGCTGTGCGTTCCAAAAAACCTTCCTGTGTTTCTTTGCCACCAGTTTTTTGAGCTTTTTAAGACTTTTTCTTGGATGATAAAGTGCTTATCCAGGCTTGGAAAAGCGTGGCTTCTTTCTTCAAAAAACAGCACCTCTCTTGCCCTCGGTTTGGGTGTGGTTTTGCAGCTGAGTTCCATTGAAGTGAATGGAGCTGAATTCTAATACCACACCCCACCTGGGGACGGGTGTGGTACTGTTTGTGCAAGCAAGTAGTTATCTTTTTTCTAATCCTGGATAACCCCTTTAGAGGGCTTATCCAGGCTCAGAAAACATGGCCGCTTTCTTCCAGAAACTGCACCACTCTTCTTGTCCTCAGTTTGTTTGTGGTTTTGCATCCCACTTCCATTGGAGTGAAGGGAGCCGAATTGCCATTCCACACCCCACCTGGGAACAGGTGTGACGCTGTTTTTGCAAGAAAGTAGCTGCGCGTTTTCTTCTCCTGGATAACCCCTTTAACGCCTCTCTTGCTGTATTTTTGTGAAATCTCTCAATTTTTATTTTTCGAATATACCACCTTTCGACTTGACTTTTCAAGGGCATTCTCAGACAAGCTGCTGACGCTAGCCGCCAGCCCCTACGTCCTTCTCCCTGGTGGTCTAGTGGCTAGGATTCGGCGCTCTCACCGCCGCGGCCCGGGTTCGATTCCCGGTCAGGGAAGTTTTACCTTTAAACCTCCCGGGTTGCTAAGCGACTCCGACGCTCGACTGCTCCTCGCCGCTACGCATAACCTTTGCTCCTTTTCTTAGCTGCCACAGCTTGTTGAGCTCTCTCGGACTCTTGTCCTACACATTGACGCCTCCTTTGCAGTAATTTTTAGAAAAGCCGCCATCCTTTTTTACTAGTGTACCGCCTTTCGACTTGGCTTTTCCACACCATTCTCAGTCAGTCCACCCATGGAGTGGGGAGAACGAGCACAACTTCTCCCTGGTGGTCTAGTGGCTAGGATTCGGCGCTCTCACCGCCGCGGCCCGGGTTTGATTCCCGGTCAGGGAAGCTTCGCGTTTGCTCTTTTTTTCAATCCCCTGAGATTGTGAAGCCACTCGGATGCTCGACTGTTCCTCGCCATTACGCTGTGCGTTCCAAAAAACCTTCCTGTGTTTCTTTGCCACCAGTTTTTTGAGCTTTTTAAGACTTTTTCTTGGATGATAAAGTGCTTATCCAGGCTTGGAAAAAGCGTGGCTTCTTTCTTCAAAAAACAGCACCTCTCTTGCCCTCGGTTTGGGTGTGGTTTTGCAGCTGAGTTCCATTGAAGTGAATGGAGCTGAATTCTAATACCACACCCCACCTGGGACGGGTGTGGTACTGTTTGTGCAAGAAAGTAGTTATCTTTTTTCTAATCCTGGATAACCCCTTTAGAGGGCTTATCCAGCTCAGAAAAACATGGCCGCTTTCTTCCAGAAACTGCACCACTCTTCTTGTCCTCAGTTTGTTTGTGTTTTGCATCCCACTTCCATTGGAGTGAAGGGAGCCGAATTGCCATTCCACCCACCTGGGAACAGGTGGTGTGCGCTGTTTTTGCAAGAAGAAAGTAGCTGCGCGTTTTCTTCTCCTGGATAACCCCTTTAACGCCTCTCTTGCTTGCTGTTTTTTTGTGAAATCTCTCAATTTTTATTTTCGAATATACCACCTTTCGACTTGACTTTTCAAGGGCATTCCTCAGACAAGCTGCTGACGCTAGCCGCCAGCCCCACGTCTTCTCCCTGGTGGTCTAGTGGCTAGGATTCGGCGCTCTCACCGCCGCGGCCCGGGTTCGATTCCCGGTCAGGGAAGTTTTACCTTTAATCCTCCCGGGTTGCTAGCGAATCCGCGCTCGACGCTCCTCGCCGCTACGCATAACCTTTGCTCCTTTTCTTAGCTGCCACAGCTTGTTGAGCTCTCTCGGACTCTTGTCCTACCCATTGACGCCTCCCTTGCCGTAATTTTAGAAAAAATGCTCTTTTTTTCAATCCCCTGAGATTGTGAAGCCACTCGGTAGTGCTCGACTGTTCCTCAGGGAAGCCATTTACTCTGTGCGTTCCAAAAAAAAACCTTCCTGTGTTTCTTTGCCACCAGTTTTTTGAGCTTTTTAAGACTTTTTCTTGGATGATAAAGTGCTTATCAGGCTTGGAAAAGCGTGGCTTTTTTCTTCAAAAACAGCACCTCTCTGCCCTCGGTTTGGGTGTGGTTTTGCAGCTGAGTTCCATTAAGTGAATGGAGCTGAATTCTAATACCACACCCCACCTGGGACGGGTTGTGGTACTGTTTGTGCAAGAAAGTATTTATCTTTTTCTAATCCTGGATACCCCCTTTAGAGGGCTTATCCAGGCTCAGAAAAACATGGCCGCTTTCTTCAAGAAACTGCACACTCTTCTTGTCCTCAGTTGTTTGTGGTTTTTGCATCCAATTCCATTTGGAGTGACAGGGGCCGAAATTGCCATTCCACACCCCACCTGGGAACAGGTGTTAGACGCTGTTTTTGCAAGAAGTAGCTGCGCGTTTTCTTCTCCTGGATAACCCCTTTTAACGCCTCTCTTAGCTGTATTTTTTGTGAAATCTCTCAATTTTTAATTTTCGAATATAC
>NW_027210270.1:0-87905 GCF_027789765.1 Dendropsophus ebraccatus | reverse complement strand
ATAATCACAAACAATAGTAACAATGGCAACACCAACAATGGGTGCTACAATAACTACATAGCATCTTTTATACCAAGATTACTCAGGAATTATTTAATAAATTATTAAACGACAAGAGAATTTCTCCTGGAGCTTAACATGATCTGTAAGTGGATAGGAATGTTGCCAACTGGTTATCCAAATTATTGTGTTGTATCAAATTATATCCCCCCATAAATCTAGATTTATCTCTCAGCCATTATCCCTATGAGGTAGGAGCTTCACTAGAGGCTTTCAAAGACTTGATTTTGAAATCCTTTTCTGAACCAAGAAATATAACAGAGATTTTTGAGAGATGTTTCCCATTAAAAACTTGTGTTTATCATTCCATGAGAAAGCGAAAGACTTCTTGGACTCATTACACTATTAGAACATGACCAGAGGGGAAGAGAAAACCAGGTCTCTTGAGAGAAGTGCTTGCTAAAGCAAACAGTGCGTGTGGTCATCAAAGGATAAACAGTGATTTTATGTCATAGTATAAGGAGTATAAGGAGTGCTGGAAACCATAAGTTACAATTGCATCTGCAGCTGGGAAGTTTATTCTACATAATATAGGCTGATGATATGGTATTGGAAGATATTGCTCAACTGGGACTTTTGCGGAATGATGAATACTTAGATGCATTATATACTGATCAGCCGTAACATAAAAACATCATTTTTAGGCTTTCTTTGTGCTACTAAAACTGCTATAATCCCTTTGAGGAAACTAAAGGCTAAATTAACACCTTGAACTCTCTGTCATGTTCTTTAAACTATTCTTGAAGATTTTTTGCAGGTGTTAGGTTGCTTTATTCTGTGACCCCATGTTTAGGTAAGTGGTACTAAGTATTCCCAACAGAAAATGTCCATGGCAATTGTAATGTATTGGTATCTGCAGGTAAGTTGCACACATACACCCAGCCATTCACATGATGTAAATCAGACCAGCCCTTCTTCTTACACTGCTTTGTTGCTCAATTCTGATGTTTACATGCCGATTGTAGGTTATTTTAGCAATGGACAAGGCTCTGCGTAGGTGCCGTGGCTACACAGCAAATTAATGGAGTATTTCAGAAACCTTAAAATGGCTGTTTTACAGTTCAAAAGATTTGCTCAAAATACTGTTTGAGAACATGATCTGAGATTTACAATGACTACTATGCACTACTGACCTCATCATCTACCTTTAATACCCAACAGGTCCAATACTCTCCTCTTGGGTTGATGCTCATCAGCTTACGAGGAGTTAAAGGGGTACTCCAGCGTGGGGGCTATTTTGGGTTCTGGCCGGGGAGGAGGTGGCTGAGAGAAAATCCCACTGCTGGATCCAGGGAGGGGAGAGGACGTCTTTTCTCTCAGCCAACTCCTCCCCGACCAGATCCCAAAATAGCCCCCATGCTGGACCCCTTTAGTGAATAGCATGTAGGGTAAAGTTGGCTGCCCCGAGGCCTGTGGTCTGGTCTGTTTGCTTCAGTTCTGAGGCATAGCAGACTGAATTTGGTAGTGTGGTAGGCAGGATGGGCTAGTCAAAGGGGCCTTAAGGAAAGGCATAAATTGGTGTGCCACCTTCACAGTGTAAAGTCAGCGCGGTCACTAAGTTATTATGGAGACATTACTGACAATCAATCATTTCATTAATACAGTTTTATCTAATACAAGGTTATTCTGTAGATTTACTTTCAGGGACTATACACATTAATTTTGAAAAACAAGCTCTGCATTATGGGGGATCAGCTATGTGTTTTCTGGCAAGTTCTGGAGACCTTCCACTATACCTGACACCCCCAAAGGTTAAAAAAGTCCAGGAGACAGGGAACTAAAGAAAATTGTGCCAGCTTTACTAGTGCAGAGGCTTGGAGGTTACACCTTCTGTCTTCATAGCGGCATGAACACTTTCACCAGTAAAACATTGCAGTGGCAGGAGTACGCTAACCTCCATACTGCTTGTTTAGAGCTAGTTAACTCACTGGTTGCTGGTCTTGCGATCCTCTACAACGCTATGCTAAACTATCCATATCCACTGGATAAACCCACCTAGACTAGCCTAGCTGAACTAAGGAATTTAGCAAAATGTCCTATTCCTAGAGATGCCTAGGCCTTTGCTTCGGGAAATAATGGCATTATGACAGTGCATAAGTGCGATGATATACTATGAAATATATATTACCTAAGAATAGCATGGCATATAATAAAAACACCATTAAGGCATTATCAGGGATTGGGTCCGGTTCGCATGTTACCATAACCACAAGTGTGGTGCGTATAGAGTGATACCACATATGTACAGAATTGTTTAACATTTTATATAGATTATAGTTATATTAAATTGCAAAATGAAGTTCACAGGTAAACATACTTTTTAATGATGCTATTGATCATATGAAGTGATATCAGAGCAAGGTTAGCTTGAAGTTTATTTTATGAGAACCTAGCAGAACTTCAAGGTGCCTCCTTTTAACCTCTTACCCATATATTGATTTTTGGTGACAGTGTTTTTGTGTTTTCCTCTCTGCCCTCTAATAACCATAACTTGTCTGTCAATTGACAGGTTGTCTGAGGCCTTATCATTTGTAGAACAAGTTGTACGTTTGAAGAGCACCCTTTAATTTATCATATATTAATTGAGAAGCAAAAAAATATATATATTTGTGGTAGGAGAAAAACACGCAGTTCTTCCATTTTGGGTGGATTTCATAGTTTTATCTTGTGTTTTCTCTGCTGTAAAAATGACATGTTAAAGGAGTTAAAGGACAACTCCGGCCCCAAAACTATTTTTTAATATGTTATTACTTATGGAAAGTTAGGCAAATTTCTAATGTACATTAATTATGGGAAATGCACATATAGGGCTATTTCCCTTAATTTAGTAGATCAGGGAGACTTCAGATTCTCTAACAAAAAAGTGACGTCACGAACCGGGGGTGTAATTACAATGGAGTGTCCAGCAGGGAAGCACTATATATAGAAGTCAATGAGTACCATTGACTTCTATATATAGTGCGCCCCTGCTGGACACTCCATTGGAATTACAATGGATGTGTATGTAAATGTAAGTGTCCTTGCTTCCCAAAGTATTCCATAAATGTAATTAATCAGTACATTTGGATATCCATCACAGTAAGCCCGCCGAACCGCTGCCGCCGCTCTGGACTACACTGAACTACTACTCCCATCACCTGCTCATAGCATGAGCAGGTAATGGGAGGTGTAGTAGCCTGGTTATCGCCATGAGATCGCCGCTGCCGCCGCCACTGATGCTGCTGGGCGTCGCTCATCACTGTGCAGCCATCATCCCCCTCCGCTCCCCCCTCCTGCTTCTTCCGGGATCCGGCAACTTTACACTATCTGATGGCTGACTCCCCGCCCGGCGGCCTCTCTCCTATCACACATACCTGCTCCCAAAGCTTCCTGGTGTCCCCTGCCGGGCGGGGAGTCAGCCATCAGATAGTGTAAAGTTGCCGGATCCCGGAAGAAGCAGGAGGGGGGAGCGGAGGGGGATGATGGCTGCACAGTGATGAGCGGCGCCCGGCAGCATCAGCGGCGGCGATCTCATTGCGATAACCAAGCTACTACACCTCCCATCACCTGCTCATGCTATGAGCAGGTGATGGGAGTAGTAGTTCAGTGTAGTCCAGAGCGGCGGCAGCAGCGGGTGCCTGCAGTTCAGCGGGCTTACTGTGATGGATATCCAAATGTACTGATTAATTACAATAATGGAATACTTTGGGGAGCAAGGACACTTGCTCCCCAAAGTGTTCCATAAAAGTATTCAATAAAAAACATACTGTATATTACATTTACATACACATCCATTGTAATTCCAATGGAGTGTCCAGCAGGGGCGCACTATATATAGAAGTCAATGGTACTCATTGACTTCTATATATAGTGTGCCCCTGCTGGAAACTCCATTGTAATTACACCCCTGGTTCGTGACGTCACTTATTTTTAGAGAATCTGAAGTCTCCCTAATCTACTAAATTAGGCCCTATATGTGCATTTCCCATAATTAATGTACATTAGAAATGTGTCTAACTTTTCGTAAGTAATAACATATTAAAAAATAGTTTTGGCCGGACTTCTCCTTTAAAGTCTGGTCAGGGAGTATGAAAAAAATAATGTACACTTACCTGGCTGGCTTCAGCGCTGGTGACTGCAGTCTGCCGCTATGGTCTCCAGTTCTTAGCTGCTTCCTGATGTAGAAACAGGACCTGGGACATGACGTATGAGGTCACCATTCAGTGGCAGAGGCAAGATACTGCTATAGCTGCTGACTGACTGAGCAGGCCTGAAAAGTCAAGCACCAAGTGCTGTCTCTACACCAGGAAGCACATAGGGACTGGGGACTAGAGATGAGCGGATTTCCCGAAGTTCGGGTTCGTATGAACCTGAACTATCGGCATCTGACTCCCGCTGTCTGCTGGCTCCGTGCAGCGGGTGGATACAGCCTAAGGAAAGCCTAGAAAACTGGGATACAGCCTATGCCAATGGCTGTATCCCAGTTTTCTAGGCGTTCCTTAGGCTGTATCCACGCGCTGCATGGAGGGAACAGACAGCGGGAGTCAGATGCCGATAGTTCAGGTTCTTACGAACCCGAACTTCGGGAAATCCGCTCATCTCTACTGGGGAGCAGAGTGGCGGGTGGCTGACGACCAGTACTGGAGTCAGGAGGTAAGTGCACGTTAAACTCCCCGGCAAGTTTGAAAAAAATGTCCCTGCTGGGACTTCTGCTTTAATTGTTTGTTCTCTTCAACTGTTTTTATATGACAGGAGATTTGTACAAAAGATTGCTTCTCAAATGTCTCACCTCCACTAATTCACACAGACATTGTGGGGGAGATTTATGAAAGGGTTTAAATATACACCTGGTGTAAACTGCCAACCAATCACAGCTCCTCTTATATTTTACCAGAGTTAAAAGCTGAGCTGTGATTGGTTGCTGTAGGCAGTTTACAACAGGTCTATATTCACACCCTTTCATAAATTTCTCCCTATATGACTAGTATCTAAGTGCTATTTTATTGACTGTGTTGTTAAACTGCAACTTTGGACGGTGATTTGACTGTGTCAGTAACAATCTGTAGTCTATTTTATTCATACATCTCAGGAGAATAAGGAGGAAGAGGGGAAGGCTCAGCTCTGATTTTAGAGCAGGATTTCTAAGTGAAAAGCAAAATATATTGTGACAGGATTCATAGCAAAGACAGTGAGGGTCCTGCTTACTTGGCCGACATACAGTGATTGGTAGCTTTCTCTGTATATTATATGTGACAGGTTCACATTAACCATTATTAGTCATTTTGGGGCGATAAAGGTCTTGTCATCAGCAGTCAATTTGTTGGCGCCATCCTCCTCCTATCTTTTTCTCCTTGCATTGCCCTTTCCTCTCTCTTTCAGCATTTCTAGCCATGGAGTTGGGAACCAGAATTTGTACAGTACAGAAGAAGAACAGATGAAATTTTCCTCAGTGCTGCTACACAAGGACTCCAAGCTCATGCAGAGAATAATTCAGGGGGTTGGATACTTTATACTAAAATGACTCACTGTATTGCAACAGCAAATTTATGTCGCTCACGTATATGTCCATCTGGGAATGTACTCTCTGACGTGATCTGCTTCTTATTTATGATACATGAGTTAGTATTCTTAGTATCATAGTATTCATAGTATATAGTATTATTATCTTCATAAAAAATTCTTTTATTTCCAAAGAGCACTAGTCAGATACAAAAGATAACAGCTCACAAAGATAGAAGCCTCACTTTCCAAAACACCCAGAGATGCCACTCCGCTGTGGACATTTCGGAGAAACACACCTCTTTCCTCATGCGCATGTTGTTCCTCAGAATCTTGAGTACTATCTCATGTATGGAACATTAAGAAGCAGATCAAGTCAGAGAGTACATTCCCAGATTTCTTTGAATATGGATTAGAGACTGAACACAGTGGAGTTCAGTAAATGGGTGTGCCGTTGTTGCTCTAGTTGGCCTCAGGAGCACTGGTTATATACCAGGGGCTGCTGATAAGACTTTGGCTTTGTGTTCTTTTTTTCTTTCTATGGTAACAAAGGTTACATCACATGAAAGCCTTATGTGTCTCATATATGTTTTCCAAATTTGGTGTATGTAGCTTATGGCAACAGTGATCTAAGCACACAGGAAAACAAAATGGCAGGGCCTAAGGCGATATTCACAGCAAATGAGGAATGATACATTTCTTGTTTCTGCAAGGAAAGTCCACAAAGCATATTCATGGTTTTATTGCAGACATTGGGGGATCAGTGCCCTTTATATTCTACAGTTAAGAGCTGGGTTGCCAAATTTAAAACAAGCTGCTTCAGCACCAATGATGAGTAACGTCCTGGACGACCGAGAGTAGTTGTTGTTCCGGAGATCGCCTCATACTAAAGAATCTGCAAATTTCAGCTAAAGGAATAGCAGACATCATGGGGATTTCTCGTGATTGTGTTTGTATCATTATCCATGAACATTTGAACATGAAGAAGCTATCTGCAAAGTGGGTCCCCAAATGTTTGACAACAGATCAGAAAAGCATGTGAGTGAAAACTTCTCGGTCCATTTTTCAATGTTTCCGGACAGATAAAAACTTCCTGGATCAACTGGTCACTATGGATGAGACCTGGATTTATTTGTATGTCCCTGAAATCAAGGAGCAGTCAGAAGAGAGGAGGAACAGTGGTTCTCCTGGTCCAAAGAAGTTCAGGGTGCAAAAATCAGTCACTAAGGTGATGGTGTCTGTGTTCTGGGATAAGGAGGGTATGCTGCTAGTGGACTAGCTTCAAAATGGTTCCACCATCAATGCAAGGTATTACCTTGAACTTTTGGACCAACTGAAGGCAGCTCTGGAGGCCAAACAGAGTGGCAAACTCTCCAAATCTTGTTCCTGCAAAACAACACCTCACACTCACACTGCATGAGCAACAATGGCAAAACTGGTGGAGCCAGGCTTCCAGCTGGTTGACCATCCACCTGATTCACCACATCTAGCTTCCTTCGACTATCGTCTGTTTCCAAACCTCAAGAGACACCTCAAGGGAACCAAATTTCACACCATTTTTGATGTCATGGTTGCTACAGATGACTGGTTTGAAGCACAACCGAAATCCTTCTTTTTGCAAGGCTCACAGAACTTGGAATACTGATGTAAGAAGTGTGATGACATCAGTGGAGAATATGCGGAATAAATGTAAAGTTTCATGCTTCTATCTCGTTTCTTTCTGGGTAAAGCCAAAGACTTATCAGCACCCCCTCATATATTGTTCTTTGACTCACATATATGTGCTCTGTACTGCAGATAGAAGCCGCCATGCCTCCTTTGCTGTGCTGTCCTTCCCAATGATATGGCCCTGCATGGAGGAGCATGACATGGACCTTGCTCAGCTTCCTCCACAGGCATTTATAGGCACAGGGGTGGACACCGAGGGCTCCTTCATTCATGGCCATATCATTGACAGGATTGCCATTCACAGGGTTGGACTGATGGCACCATTTAAGGATAGTAACATCTTTTGGTTGGCTACGGGTCCTCTTAAATGCAGTTTTCCTACTTCTGGCAATGAGCTAACTGTGTAGCAAAATATGTTACCTGGGGTGATGCATTGTAAAGGTGATGAAAACCAATAAAAAACGCTGTTTGTGATACAAATGTAATAGTGCTGACCTAAAGGTGCATTGATCTAAAATCAGTCTGCTGTGGTACACTGTGGTACTTTACAGTGTAAAGAATGTCCATGTAATGGGTCACAAAACCCAGGTGTTCCTTATGTAAATAAATGGAAAATTCCTATTGGTTTAAACTAATTTATCTTTCTCTCTCTGCAGGAGGAGCTGAGCAGACTGATATACAGTATAACTTGTCATTTATTAATTTAATTCCCTGCTCAGTCTGGACATAGGCATCCAGTGGGCAGCCCTATTAGTGATTGGCAGCCTTCTCTCTTTGAGTTGACATATAAAGAGAGGTGTTAACCACTGAGTACAGTTTCCTAGTGGACGTCTGCTTAATCTTTTCCCACAAAACCTTTATTAAACTGCTCAGCTACTGCTGCTCTATAACCAGCTGCCTACAGATCAGCCTACAGGTTAAATATGGCATGTTCACTTTAAGACTTTTAAATATGCCATTTTATGTATCCAGATTCTTTCACTCCGTCAGTAAAGTTTACAAATTAATGACTAAGGGGACTTGTCAGCCGGTAAAGGTAGGACTTTAACGAAAAAACTGTTTAAAATCACATAGCTAATCCTAGATATAAATCAATCTTTGTGTTTAATACTGTAGATTGTAAGACTTATAACTCAATCGTGCAAAGCTACAGAAATTGGTCGAAATTGTTAAAAATTTTAAAATTTGGCAAACTGAATATGCACATATTTCCTGAAGGATTAATCTACAGGGGAAGCCCTGCCTGGCTGATAGAGAGGAGATATATTATTCTATAATGGTGATTGAGGATTAACACTATAATGGTAATTGAGGGACATCCGTCAGTACTGGCCATATGCACATAAGACATGTGAGCAGGAGTTGCCTAACAGAAAAGCATCACTTTCCTAATCAGTTACCTTACCAACAGTTGTGGTAGACTTCTCCATAGAAGGTGTGACTAGGTGGCTAGGAAGCATTACATCATTTTGCCAATCCCTACAACCAAGAATGGATTACGTGTACAAATAGCCCTAGAACTATCAGGACATTGCTTCGGTTACAGTAGTGACACATGTATGAGGTGGCGCAGACTGATGTCTGTGTCATTATTTTTGGTAATACTGCTGAAGTAAACAATTTACCAATTTACTCTTCTTATTTGACACTTTCTGCCTAGTTTATTCTAATTGAAACATATCTGAAGTTCTGGACTAGTCAGGTCGGAATCAGCAGCAGTAGCCCAGCCTTTTTATATAACATATATCAGTTTACACAATATAGCATAGAGAGTAAGAAATAAGATCTCAAACTGCTGTCAAAACACTGAATGCTGTACACAATATCAGATGTACCCAGTTAGCATCACTTATTCTGTAAGGATAGACACAGGCATGCATTACTCTTATCATTCAGCCTAACCTGATAACCTTCTTTCTCTTGCACTCTTCCAGAACACATCCCAAGCTTTGTTAGTGGAATCCTTGATGTGTTCACTGAAGGATCTTTTCAGACGAGACTTCCCTGGGTATGCCATGATGTGTGCTGTAAAATCCAAAATCACTTTATCCCATTAAAATCCAGGCAGAACGCTAATCCTTATAGCATTAAGCAGTGGTGTATAGGATAATGCAGGCTGAACCTTTTCAAGTGATCTGCTAGCCTTGTTCACACCCCTCTCTGTGTCTCTCTCACTGAAAACCTCCCTCTAAACTGTTTGGGGTCAAGCCAGGCTGGAAAGGAAATAGCAGCCCACTAGGGTCCCCCCTGCCTTGCAGCCCAGCACAGCTCTGCATCTCAGCTGACAGACATTCTAAACATATTCCAATCGGATCTGTAAATAAAAGTGTTAGGCAATCTGACAAAATAATGATGATATGGCACGCAGCAGCGGCCTGAAACTTCTGCTTTATCAGTTTAAGCAGAAGAAAACAGAACAAAAATGAACTTCTTTTTTTTTTGTTTTTTATGCCATTAGTGCAGAATTAACTTTTAACTTTGCGGCTGTCTTCTGTCTAGAGGGCAATGCTCTAGATACCCTGAATTAGCAAGAGTCCATCATATATGTTTTCTATTATACACTTTCCCATATACTAATGTAAACATGCTTCAGTGCGGACATAAGCATGGGGTTGGATTCTTTATATGATTAGGGCGGCCACAAGTACAACTGATAAATCATGTACATAGAAATCACAAGCAATTTGTCAATAGTTAACCACTTCTTGTTGCAGCTATTTTTTTTTTCCATCCCCAAATTTCGTGAGCTGTAGCTTTGTTATTTTTAATTTGACATAGCCATATGTGTGTTTGGGGGTATTTTTGTTTTTATTTATTTATGTCAGAAAAAAATGCATGTTTAGGTTATGTTACCGCAATTCCTTTTTGGCCTGCCAGATCTGCATAATACAACCATATTTTGGCACCAAAATGATGGCCATCCAAAGACGTTGTAAAAGGAACGCCAATAGGAGACTCTATTTTGTTTAATGTGATAAATATACCTAGTATGCCTTTGCATGAAAAAGATAATATTTATTGCAAAAAAAAGATAATTTTTTTTATCATTAGACAGGAGTGAAGATGTAAGACCAATGTATATAAATATTTGTCTTTTATTAGAATATCAAAAATATTAATTCAATTAAAAATACATAACAGGGGCTGGAGCTAATACAAATCCCCATTAAAACGGTGGATTGACTAGGTTCCTGTACATAAAATGCTATATCAGAAAATAAATAACAGTTAATGGAGAGCCTATATATACATATATACTGGGCACTGGGCTGGTATTACATACAATAAATAGACCTCACAGTGAGTACAAAGAAAGAAAACACCATCCAAAGATAATAAATGTTACCCATACATGTCCTTAGTATACGAGTCCACCTCACCATTCACCCGACACGCGTTTCGCGAGACCCTCGATAAAGCAACACGCGAAACACGCGTCGGGTGAATGGTGAGGTGGACTCGTATACTAAGGACATGTATGGGTAACATTTATTATCTTTGGATGGTGTTTTCTTTCTTTGTACTCACTGTGAGGTTTATTTATTGTATGTAATACCAGCCCAGTATATATGTATATATAGGCTCTCCATTAACTGTTATGTATTTTCTGATATAGCATTTTATGTACAGGAACCTAGTCAATCCACCGTTTTAATGGGGATTTGTATTAGCTCCAGCCCCCCTGTTATGTATTTTTAATTGAATTAATCTTTTTGATATTCTAATAAAAGACAAATATTTGTATATACATTGGTCTTGCATTCGTATTCTTTATTGGTTTTTATGTTTGACAGTTTGGGTGCGCATAGACCGCACTATTTGAGCCTTATAGAGGAGTGAAGATGTGAAGCAAATTCGCAGCAATTTGTTACCAAATTCGCTAAACATGGCGGCTGCATGTTAGCTTACAGTGTTGTCACTGGGAAGGAGAAAAGGATTATCCATAATCCCTTGCCCCCATCTAATCACCTGCAAGCCCCTCTGTGATGTCAGCACCCCCCCTCCCCCTTTATATAGGGTGAGCTACTTCCTGGAAGTGGGTAGTCGACTGTATATGAAGTGGAGAGTAGGTTGCAGCAGGCAGTTAGGAGAAATGCAGAGATAGGGACAGAGAGGAGAGGATAGGCGGTTGGATTGTGGATTGATTGATTGTGGGTGGTTTTCTGTGGGAGCTGTGAGGCCAGTGTCCAGTATACAAAGATATTGGGTTCTGGTAGTGCATTATAGCAAGTAGCTGGGTGTGGATAACAAGTGACTGGGTGCAGGTTGTGCATTAAAGCAAGTTGCTGGGTGTACATTATACCAAGTCACTGGCTGGGTGTGCATAACAAGAGACTGGGTGCTGGTTGTGCATTATTCCAAGTCACTGGGTGGTGTTAAGACATTTTGCATTCCAATAAAAAAAAATTTGGTTCAATTTAAAAATAAACAAAAGTTGTCCAAGCGTGCCAAAAAATCTGGCCCTTCTCAGGGTACGGCCAGTGTCAGCGACAAACTTGGCACAAAAAGTGGGAGTGTGCCTTTATATTGGTCTCATGTTACAGGTTGGCAAGCCCGATCACACACAAGCACAAGGAAGCTGGGCAGTGTATTCTATTTTATAGTTTTACACAGCAGTCATATAATTGCACCATTAGAATGAGGTTTTTTGGGAGTGACCAAAGCGAGGGTGGGAAGGTCACTCTCATACTCCTTCAGGGGTATCCTCCTTCTCTGTTCCTTTAAGCTGGAGACAGCTTAAACACCCCCTTGCACTTTGTTGAATCAATAACCTGATGTTGATACATATGCATGTCTTGGACAAAGCCTGAGGGCCAGATTCGGCAAGGTTTATGAACACATTATTTCTGTTATTTATTTATTTTAAATATAGTACAATGAGATTATCTTCTCCAACTTAAGGTTGTTGGAAAATTTGACACTCTTTTATTTAATGGAATCAGTGTAAATCCTTCTTGAATCTTGGCTTCTCTCTATTCCATACTCCTCCATCAGATAGAACATGCTTTTGTGGGTGGCCAATTCCGGTCTATTTAAGTGTATCCCAATTGTCTAGGTGTTCATTTCCATTTTTTTGGTAGTTGGATGGCCCATTGAGCTCAACTGTCAGATTACAGTAACTTTACTTGACATGTTAAAAAAAAAATAGGTTCTATGGGGGAGATTTATCAAACACGATGTAAAGTGAAACTGGCTCAGTTGCCCTTAGCAACCAATCAGATTCCACCTTTCATTTTCCAAAGAGTCTGTGAGGACTGAAAGGTGGAATCTGATTGGTTGCTAGGGGCAACTGAGCCAGTTTCACATTACACCATGTTTGATAAATCTCCCCCTATGTGTCTATTCATTGGAGGCTTTTTTTTCTTTTCTCATATATAATTTTTTTTTAAAAGGTAAGTCCTGCTACATTCTGCTGCTGCCACCTCCCTGAGGTTGTTCTAGGTCCCTCAGGATCGAAGTCCAAGTGCTGTCACTGCCACCTCCTGGTGTTTGTACTAAGCCCCACAGGGTTGAAAAGAGTCATAGTGCTGCCCCTGTCACCTCCTGGTGTCTGTTCTAGGCCCCTAAGGGTTCGAAGAGAGTCAGAGTGGTGCCGCTGCCACCACCTGATGTCTGTCCTAGACCCCTCAAGGTCGAAAACAGTCAGAGTGCTGACCCTTCCACCTCCTGGTATCTTTACTAGGCCCCTTAGGGTTGAAGAAAGTCAGAGTCCTGCCACTGCCACATCCCAGTGTCTGTCCTAGGCCCCTCAGGGTCGAAGAGAGTCCGAGTGCTGCTGCTGCTACCCACAGGGTCAAAAAAAGTTCTAGGCCCCTCAGGGTTCAAGACAGTCAGAGTGGTGCCGCTGCTACCACCTGGTGTCTGTCCTAGACCCCTCAAGGTCGACAACAGTCAGAGTGCTGCCCCTGCCACCTCCTGGTGTCTTTTCTAGGCCCCTCAGGGTTGAAGAGAGTCAAAGTGTTGCCACTTCCACCTCACAGTGTCTGTCCTAGGCCCCTCAAGGTCGAAGAGAGTCAGAGTCCTGCCGCTGCTTCTCGGACTGAGACATGACCCCTAATAGGGCTGCCGCTTTAGAATGTCTACTGCTGTCCTGGGATAAAGTGTCATTTAATGTTGCTGATCCACCAGCATCCAATGATGTCCATGGAGAAAAGGCATAAAAGTATACAACGCTGATCAACCAACGTCCATTGCTGTCCAAGGAAAAAACTTAATTTGATACCACCGGGTTACCAATGTCCACTGCTGTCCTAAAAGAAAATTGATATTACGCCACTGATCCACCACAGCTGCATATGGCAGAAACGGAATGATTTACTGGCTGATTAACATTTTTTTTTATTGTAATTTTCCAATTTTTGACACACATCTGTTGCAAAAATTGTTACTCTGTAATAGTCCCACTATATTAGCTACCATAGTTTGGCTGTTTTAATAAGATTCATTATTATTATTGATATTATTATTATTATTATTATTATTATTATTATTATTATTATTATTATTATTATATTGCTGTGCTAGACTACCTGAACCTCCTGTATAAGTCTCATCTGGGCATAATGCAATACATGTGTGAGATGAGAATACTGTCCTGGAATTTTTTTTACTCAACTACATCAAATAAATCTTTATTCTTCAAGGTGAGGGAGTCCTTGAAAAAATACCCACTTGTAAGAAAACTTCAAAGCAGGGGGTGAAAAGAAAATATAAATGAGGTCAAAATAACTTAAGGATGTAACATTTTTCTGCTGTAGAATATGTGCAGCTGGGACTTGGTAGCCATTTCTTTTTTTTTTTTTTTTTTTTTCTGTTTTAGATTTTGGCTGTTTTAGTGAAAGCGTAAATACATGTAAACATATTTGCACTTTGTGTATTTGTCTACTTGTATGTTGCATTAGTTGCATTTTCCTCTCTGAAAAGACAATTATAAGATTTCATTTTGTTTGCCAGTTACAATAACTAAAAAAGCTTAAATTTTAAGCTACATAAAAAACATGGTATTTTTTTTACATGTTTTCTTCAATTCTGTTAGAAGCTCAGCAGCCAGGAACAATGGTTTTCTACTCACACATGGCTTTTGTTACTAAGTACATTGACTGTCATTCATTAACGTACTAAAGTTCCTTGGGCTCACAATCAGAAATTATTGGTATGACCTCCCTTCTATTTATAAAGGTCTTGTTACACGGGGCGATTATTTGCCCAATCAGGTAGAATTGGGCAGCTATCGCCCCGTGCGTTCCTGTGTTTTCTATGGAGAGGGGTAAGCTGCAGCGAGAGTGCTCTTGCTGCAGATTTCTCTCTGTGAACAAAGGGGTCA
This sequence comes from Dendropsophus ebraccatus, assembly GCF_027789765.1. Taxonomy (NCBI): domain Eukaryota; kingdom Metazoa; phylum Chordata; class Amphibia; order Anura; family Hylidae; genus Dendropsophus; species Dendropsophus ebraccatus. The sequence continues at coordinate 73,375 of NW_027210270.1, read as the reverse complement.
GTCATTATTTTACATCACGGCCAACTCCTATCACCACCGACATCATCTAACAGTGGTTGTTCTTAAACGTCAACATAAGTCTCAGGTGTTTGGGGACCTTTACTATACTTCCACATTCTTCTGCACCTCAGTCCGGATCATATAGTTGAAAATAAAACCACACTTACCTTAAAGTGACACTGTCACCACCTTTGTGCATTCTGACATCTCTACACTGGTGTAAAAGGTAAATTTAGCGTTTTTCATACCTTATTTCATATCATACGTCATGGTGCTTGTTCAAGTAAAAAGTTTCCTTTTATGAACTGCAGATTGCATTAAGTGGGCGTGGCCTCGCGGCATTAGCGCCACTTAGCGGGGCCAACTGTGGTGTTGTGGGCGGGGCTAAGTGGTCCTAATGCCACGAGGCCCCGCCCACTTAACACAATCTACAGATGATAAAAGAAGACTTTTTACTTAAACAAGCACCTTGACGTATGATATAAAATAAGGTATGAAAAACGCTAAATTTACCCTTTACACCTGTGTAGAGATGTCAGAATGCACAAAGGGGGTGACAGTGTCACTTTAAGGGTACGTTCACACCTACCGAATCCGCAGCGGATTTGACAGTCCAGTACTGTGAATTTGAATGGGTCCCATACACGCAGTGGATCCGCTGCATGTATGAGACCCAGCCCCTTGAACCCCCACGCCGCCGGCCGAAAGCCTGCCTGCCCGCCCGCAGCCCTGGCCCCTCCTCCACCCGCCCGCACCGCCTGCCGCCCTGAGCATACATTACCAGCTCGGTGCCGTGTGCTGTGTGAAGCTCCCGGCTCCCTTCACTCCTCTTCAGCCAATCAGTGCGCGGCAGCCCTGATTGTGTAAAGAGGAGCGAGGGGAGCCGGGAGCCTGAATCAAGCCGCGGCACCGAGCTGGTAATGTATGCTCGGGGCGGCAGACGGTGCGGGCTGACGGGGGGCCGGGGCTGCGGGCGGGCAGGCTTTTGGCCGGTGGTGCAGGGGTTAAAGGGGGCCGAGTCACATACACGCAGCGGATCCGCTGTGTGTATGGGACCCATTCAAATTCACAGTACTGGATCCGCAGGGGAACTGCAGCATCAAACCGGTAGGTGTGAACATACCCTTAAGCAAGTTACAATACCAGTTCCAAACTACATGCGCACAATCCACAATGCTAGATAAGGAAGGTGGTACAGATCTAAAAGACTGATGAACCTCTGCTTTCACGTGCACCATATGGCCAACACAATGTGGACAACAGACCATCAAACCTATATGAGCATGTTAGACATGCCTTTTACAAAACCATAGATGATAATATAGAGTTAAGACCCATTTTGCAACTAAGCCTACACTCTTCTGGGAAAGCTTTCCGGAAGGTTGGAATATCTGCAACCATACAGCAAAAAGACATTTGTGAGGTCAGGCACAGATACTGCACAACATGGTTTGGTTTACCATTTACCGTGACCATGGACCTTGCTTTGAAAGTATTCAACTTTTATACTAGGCACTATGGCCCATATTTATCAATCTGCCTGAATCCAAAACCGTGCCCATATCAACCATTTCATTGCCAAGGTTACCAACCACCACTTTCCGATCTGTAAGCGGTGGCTAGGCTGTGACGTCACTTAGGTGGTCAGGACCTCGGGAGCTGGTAAGTATGCTTTCCTACCATTCCATGTCTCCCTCTGAGATCACACACATCTCCAGCGCTTGTTGATTGTCCCTGAGAGACACAGTGATGCTGAACTGATTCAGTTCAGCATCGCTGCATCCTGTTCTCTCTTCCCTTGCTAAACCATGAAGTGGAGTGGGACAAGTTTGTGCCAAGCTAAATCAGCATGGTGAGAATATCCCTTTAAGATAAACTGAGTTTGTTGTTTGCTGTGGGTAAGTCCATGACCTATATGTTCCACGATGTCATCCATTTGAGGTCCTTTGAGGAACTTGTAGATGGGTTCCATTAGTGTCTTTTTTAAAAAAAAAAAATATATATTTTATAAATCCGTACCGTTTTTTATGCTTTGCACTCTGATTACATTTGTACCTGGAGCTAAACCGTTAACTTTCCCACCCACACACAGGAACCCTTCTAGAGAGGTAGGGCCATCTTAAGCTTCTGTATTCCACAATTGGGAGATATACTGCCAGAGAGTCTGATGAACCTCTTATCCAATGCTGAGCTCTAAAAGCACCTACTTTAAGAAGGAAGAAGTGGACAAAATCATTTGCTCGGTAAAGATTATGCCTTATTCATCTACGACCAGAAGTCTAACTTTTAGCTTCTGGGCCCCAGCGCAGAATCTGTAACAGAGCCCAATGTCTACCATGTGTCAATTATAAAACTAGTATCTTTTATGGGACAGGGTTGCCTACAGGCCCCACATAGTTATGCCCCTGGCCACCATGGTGTTTGTCCTTCTGTTCTGCACTTCACCATGACTGGCAATTCAAAATACCAATAGGTCACTAACTAGATAGGGGGTGCTACAGGAGAACTAGGGAACCAGAACCTCTATCATCTGCTCAGTTCCTTTGTCACTGTGCAAGCCCACAGAGCATGGGAGGACCCTGGAGAAGACCATGTGCCAGTGTGACAACTGACAAATGCCCAATCAGATACAGTAACATCTATGGATGGATAGAAATGGCTATGTCATCCCTCCACCCAGAATACATTTTAGCCTTTCATGGTAGATTTTCAACAAAAGAAAAGTGATTTATTAATGTCTATGTGCAATCTATTGCATTAAGTAAATCATGGCCTCCTCTTCTCATGTTCGTCTGGTTGTTTATACTTATTACATCTGTTAGTTTGCCATAGGGGCCATTACCCTTACAGATATCTCTGCGACAGGAAATTGCTAGAAACACTTTTACTTATACAATTACATCAACCCATAAAAGAGGATCACACATATGAAAAGGTCTACATAGCTGCAGGTTACTCTAAAGCATTGGGCAGAGCTATTCGTATTTTTCAAACACCACATAATTACGCAAGGCTAATAGATGTTGCAGGTTGAGTAATGGCAGCTGGAAACATTAATTGTATTCACATAAATGGGATTGGTTCATTTAAGTCATTTAGATCAAGTGGTCCTAGCACTTCATACTTTACTGTATTATTGGAGTATCAACTCTTTCTATGCCTCATACTTTACTTATTCTCTAAACCTCACAAACATTGGTCTTATAGTTTGACTGATTTAAAAAATCACATATACTACTCATGTTGTACTACATGTAAACTAATTAAAACAATCGAAAGGGAATATTAAATGAGAGGTGAACATTGGCTGCGGTGATGTTTGACGGCTAGAGGACAACATGTCACATTGGAGCAGTTCACTGCCAAAATAAACCAGGGGACAACAAGACATGCGTCTAAAACAGTTCAGTCAACCCTACTGTGTATGGGGCTCCAAAGCAGACAGATGGTTAATGGACCTCTACTTACAGTGTTGCACCAGAAAAAAAGGCTTAACTTTCCGGGGCAGTATTGAAATTGGACCTCTGCTGAATTAGCATGTGTGGTGACTGCTCTGCCGGTCAGCAGATGAAACAGCGTGACTCCACAGTGTAGTGGTTGGCCGAGGTATAGCCCAGCCCGGTGGTATTTTCTTGTGACGCCAGTGCCAGTTGGGCACACAGGTATGCTGGCACACCTGCTTTTATTTTGAGTGGGCTGGTGGGGTGTTTAGGGGTCTTTTGGGCAATTATCACGGTGGTCCAGAGTGGAGTAGTGACTCACCCGGACTATTGGCACTGCCACCCACAGAAAGGGGAGATAACCCAAGCAAAGTGTAATTATTGTGTCGGTGCTTGGTGAAGAACCACAGAGTCCCGTTAAAATAAATATACTCTTGTTTACTGTGAAGATACTTGATACAGAAGAGTACAGAATACTTTTGTCTTGATAAGTTACTTTTACACTTGAAACAGGAACAGATCTGTACTAAGAGTGAAGAGGATGATATGGCCGTGCTGGCTGGGTTGCGTGCTGAGGTATAGAAGAGGTTTAGAGGAGTAAAGAGGAGGATGTCGAGAGAGTCCCAACCCAAGTAGTACTGTGGAGGAACTTTAGAGGTAGAATAAGTAGAATACTTGAAAGGAGAGAGAATACTTGTGCCTGTGTTTTGACTCCTTGGTCTTTGCACCACCTATCGCCCACCAGTGTCAAGTGACCCGTCCTAGAGGGTGAAACAAGCCCCAGACCTTGTTATCTGGGGTGAGCAGAGTGATCAGAGTTCTCTGATTACATCTGCGCTGCAAGATAGAGTGCTTAGGCTTCTAGCAACTTTACACGTTTATGTACAGACTTTTGTGAAGGGTGTAACCAATAGCAACACCCATGGTGGGACACCAAACATCAGGCGAAACAAATAAACACTCCGCAACGATTGTGGTATGGTCTGGGGAATGTTTTCTGCTTTTCTCCGGGCCCATTTATCCATGTAGAAGATACTCTCAACTGATGCTAATGAATCCATCCATTGGGATACATTGGAGTCAGTATGGCTCCAGGTGTCTCCAAACCCAATTAGCTACTGTCAGTGCTGCACAGGGGAATGTTAGCTGGTGGTCATAATAATGTGACTTAACTGTGTATCTAGAAATATACTATCATCTAATGATAAAGCCTTTAAATCTATTTATCTACTAACACCTGGTTTTAATGATTCTAGTTGCATCAGTAAATTGAAACTAGATTTGCATTTCCAGGAAAATACATAGTGCTTGAAAAGAGCGCCCCTTTACCAGTGACTTCCCTTTAAGAGAAACTTGGATCCCTTTCCTTTAAGAGCGACATGGCTCCCGTCCCTATAAGAGTGACTTGGGTCCCATACCTTTAAGAGCGACTTGGGTCCCTTTAAGAGTGACTTGGGTCCCGTCCCTTTAAGAGCTACATGGATCCCTTTAAGAGCTACATGGATCCCTTTAATAGCGACTTGGATCCCTTTAAGAGCGACCTGGGTCCCTTAAAGGTACCCAGGTCGCTCTTAAAGGGACCCAGGTCGCTCCTTAAAGGGAATCATTTTGCTCATAAAGGGACCCAAGTCGCTCTTAAAGGGACCCAGGTCGCTCTTAAAGGGACCCAGGTCGCTCTTAAAGGGACCGATTTAGCTCTTAAAGGGACCCATTTTGCTCTTAAAGGGACACATTTCGCTCTTAAAGGGACATATTTCGCTCTTAAACGGACCAAGGTCGCTCTTAAAGTGACCGATTTTTCTCTTAAAGGGACATATGTCGCTCTTAAAGGGACCCAGGTCGCTCTTAAAGGGACATATTTCGCTCTTAAAGGGACCAAGGTCGCTCTTAAAGGGACCGATTCTGCTCTTAAAGGGACATATTTCGCTCTTAAAGGGACCCAGGTCGCTCTTAAAGGGACCCATTTTGCTCTTAAAGGGACCCATTTTGCTCTTAAAGGGACATATTTCGCTCTTAAAGGGACCCATTTTGCTCTTAAAGGGACATATTTCGCTCTTAAAGGGACCCAGGTCGCTCTTAAAGGGACCCAGGTTGTTCTTAAAGGGACCCATTTTGCCCTTAAAGGGACATATTTTGCTCTTAAAGGGACCAAGGTCGCTCTTAAAGGGACCGATTTTGCTCTTAAAGGGACATATTTCGCTCTTAAAGGGACCCAGGTCGCTCTTAAAGGGACCCAGGTCGCTCTTAAAGGGACATATTTTGCTCTTAAAGGGACCCAGGTTGCTCTTAAAGGGACCCATTTTTCTCTTAAAGGGACATATTTCGCTCTTAAAGGGACCCAGGTCGCTCTTAAAGGGACACAGGTCACTCTTAAAGGGACCCAGGTTGCTCTTAAAGGGGCCCATTTTGCCCTTAAAGGGACATATTTCGCTCTTAAAGGGACCAAGGTCGCTCATAAAGGGACCGATTTTGCTCTTAAAGGGACATATTTCGCTCTAAAAGGGACATATTTCGCTCTTAAAGGGACCCACTTTACTCTTAAAGGGGCCCTGGTCGCTCTTAAAGGGACCCATTTTGCTCTTAAAGGGACATATTTTGCTCTTAAAGGGACATATTTAGCTCTTAAAAGGACCCATTTTGCTCTTAAAGGGACATATTTCGCTCTTAAAGGGACCAAGGTCGCTCTTAAAGGGACCGATTTTGCTCTTAAAGGGACCGATTTTGCTCTTAAAGGGACATATTTCGCTCTTAAAGGAACCCAGGTCGCTCTTAAAGGGACATATTTTGCTCTTAAAGGGACCAAGGTCGCTCTTACAGGGACCGATTTTGCTCTTAAAGGGACATATTTCGATCTTAAAGGGACAAATTTCGCTCTTAAAGGGACCCAGGTCGCTCTTAAAGGGACACATGTCGCTCTTAAAGGGACCAAGGTTGCTCTTAAAGGGACATATTTCGCTCTTAAAGGGACATATTTTGCTCTTACAGGGACCCATTTTGCTCTTAAAGGGACCCAGGTCGCTCTTAAAGGGACACAGGTTGCTCTTAAAGGGACATATTTCGCTCTTATAGGGACCCAGGTCGCTCTTAAAGGGACATATTTCGCTCTTATGGGGACCGAGGTCGCTCTTAAAGGGACCCAGGTAGCTCTCAAAGGGACATATTTCTCTCTTAGAGGAACCCAGTTCGAGCGAAACGGGTCTCTTTAAGAGCTAAATATTTCCTTTAAAGGGACCCATTTCGCTCTTAAAGGGACCCATTTCGCTCTTAAAGGGACCCAGGTCGCTCTTAAAGGGACCCGGGTCGCTCTTACAGGTACTTAGTTCGCTCTTAAAGGGACCCATTTAGAGCGGCTTGGGTCCCTTTAAGAGCGACTTGGGTACCGTTCCTTTAAGAGCGGCTTGGGTACCGTCCCTTTAAGAGCAGCTTGGATCCCGTACCTGCTACATGGCTGCCTCAGCTCTGCTATTTTACTGACTGACCTCTGCTACTTATAATGGTAAAGACCATTGCTCGGTTGCCATGACAATCTTACTCAGGTCAGGGAGACAAAATCGTTAAGGACCTTCCATATATTACATCTTCTATTGGCCAATAGTGGACATGTGACTGTGGATGGTGTGATACAATGCATGACGAGACCGTAGAGTTCCTATTGGCTGCTATATTTCAGCTATTTGCATATGTGCTGTGATTGGCTGTCAGCAGTTAGAGTGTGGCCATTATTTGCAATGGGCCATTATTTTCTATGGGAAATTTGGGGTCTTTAAACGTAAATTTCTTAAAAACGACAAATCCGATCAAAACGAAAAATAGATAGCACACCACACACCGCCGAGGGCTTCGAAACGCAGTTTGAACGGAGTCTATGCGCAAAGCGGATCGGGCTGTATTACGCGCAGAAAAATGGCTGGAAGAAGAAACGGAAGAAGAAGAATACGGATTATAATATAGTGCTTTTCAAGCACTATAATAATAATAATAACCAATAAATTTCCTAATACCTAACTTCCTTCTATATTATTACTGATATTGTAAAATGAAACAGAAAACCCCTGGTTTAAAGTACATTGAGCTTTATTTATGTGGTTTCCAGGTTGTAACTATAAACATGAATCCTGAATATAATCATCTGCACAGTTTTAGGACCTTGGTTATAATACATAATGTTAGACATGTGTGCACATACTGTACAGGCTCTTCAGATGACATTTGCCATGAAGTACATATCTACCACTAGGAATCACGTACATGATTCAAAGAATCAATGTTAATAGAAAATAAATAAAAGTCTCTTCTAAGCAGTTACAGACCATCTCACCAGGCCTATTGTACATGGATTTATTGCATGATGCAAACTACAGCCTGTATAAAGAAACATGGACAAGAAGTCAGCACACTCGGCTCTAATGTTAGAGGTTATCTCCCCGTTTTAATCTTATTGTTAAAACCACTGTGTTTTGATCCTTAATCATGGCTCTGAGAGGATATTGCTGCCTAGAAGAACAATTGTTAGAGTTCGTTCCCTGTGTGTGAATTCGGCTGGAAGAATCAGCCTACGCCCTATCCTCCTGACTAGTGATGAGCAAGTACTAAAATGCTCGGGTGCTTGTTACTCGAGACGAGTATTTCCCGATACTCAAATGCTCATTTCGAGTAACAAACCCCATTGAAGTCAATGGGAGACTCGAGTATTTTTGCAGGAGACTCAAGTTCGGTAGAGGGAAGGTCGTGTGAAAACCTGTCAACCTCAGAAATTGATGGAAACACAACGGAAATGGACAGGAAACAGCAGGGGCAGAATGTATGCATGCCTCTGAGGCTGCCTAATGCCACCATTATGCCTAATTCTGTGCAACAGCCTGGTTAAAACAGAGGGACAGCAATGCATTCTGGAACCTGTAGTACTGAGTACATCTGCTCAACCAGGAAATACAGAAACACAAAACAGAGCAAAAAACCACAAAGCAAATGGATTTTTGGTAGTTTCAAAACTGGGATAGATAGGTAATAAATAATGCTATATGCTTCTGCAGAAGTTTCATTTTTTCTTGCCTCAATCCGGAGTTCCCCTTTAAGAAAAAAAAAATTAAATTAAGAAAAAAGTACAATATATCTATACATGGTGTCTTAGTAAGGGGTGGTGTGGTACATACATCCTTCTAAACTATCAAAGTGGTAAAAGTGAACTCAAACTGTGCAATCAAACAACAACAACTAATAAAAAGTGAGATAAGTGCAGAACTTTAAACTTTTAGGCTATGTTCACACTACGTAAGAGACCGGCCGTTCTGTGACCCGGCCGGGTCACGGAATGGCCAGTCTCTGGCCGGATCATCTTAAGTACCGGCCAGATGATCTCTCCGGCCGCAGAGCTCTGATGCGGGCGCATCAGTGCGCGCCCCCATCAGAGCTTCCCATAGCGCACAGTGAAGCGAGCTTCCGGAGCTGCTCTCTTCACTGTGTGAACTGACAGGGTTTTCTGCGGCCGGAATTCACTGAATTCCGCCCGCAGAAAACTGACATGTCAGTTATTTGCGGGCCCGTATGGGATCCCGGACGGAGCGTGTACGATGTGTATACGTTCCGGCCGGGATCCCATTGAAACTAAGGCATTGTTCCACCGCCATCGGCAACAACGGCCGTACATTTACGTAGTGTAAACATAGCCTTACAATGTGAACTATGAACTGAAAACAGTCACCCAACAATAGTGACATCCCATTCCCTAGTTGACTAATGTGACAATTCTAAGTGCTAACTGGTTAAAGTGCTAACAAACAAGCATGAGCACAGCTAGATAGATTTCTCTTTCATACTGTGCAAACTTACAATATGTATATATCCCAACAAATTAAACTAAAGGGTACCCATCATTTCCAAATTTCTGACATGTCACCAAACTTGTTAGGGTCCAAGTGCTGACCCTAACCCTACTTGCTTAAAGGAAGGGGCAGGTGGCCCTCAGCAGAGTGCGGCATTTGTTCCTTCCTGATCATCACTTCCCGGATAGACAAACAGAAACAAAAAGGTTACGACCTGACCACCTCTGCCCGATTTTGGCAACTGTTGGGGGTAAGGTGGCTGACATGTCAATATGAAAGTTATAGTCACGTAAATCGTTCTATGAAGTGATAGTTACCCTCCCCTTTAAGGCACAAGCAGCATTAACAAACTATTAACTGTGGCGGTGTGTATCCTAAACGTCATTTTTGTCAACTCCATTTCCTCACTCTCCTCCTCACTTTGAGTTACGTCCATGACAACAACCTCACTGTCTGACAACCGGGTCTCATCGTCATCATCAGACACCTCTTCCAACCCCGCTTGCAAGTCCCCACTCTCATCACCCACTGACTGCGTGAGCTGCATAGTTTGGGCATGAGGACAGATCGACTGCTCCGGTTGCTCTAAGTCAGAGAAGGGTCCAGAAAAAAGTTCCTGGGAGCATGGTGGTGGATCTGAATCCCAGGCTGGGGGAAGAAGGAGGATGAGCTAATGGCTGGACCTAGATACACGCTGTCATAGCCCCTTACAATGAGCAGTGAAGTTTTATAAAGATGCACTACAAATCCCAGCAATACAGTGTAGTACCCACTAGTTTAGGGGGGCTGTACGGTACTATCTGGTAGTGGCTGGACCTAGATACACACTGTGATACCCCCTTACAATGAGCAGTGAAGTTTTATAAAGGTGAACTACAAATCCCAGCAATACAGTGTAGTACCCACTAGTTTAGGGGGGGCTGTACTGGTTGAGAGAAGGGACTGCCATCTTCCCGGACCCCAGGACTCCCTGACAACAATAAGGGAAAACATGTTAGGCCCCAATGTGTCAAAACTTGGACCAAATATGACCATCCATTAGTATAGGGCTCATGCGGCAGCCTGTAACGTGATGTTTGTATGCTCATCTATCTCACTAACGTCTCATTAACATTTCTTTTGTCAAGTGCTTGAGGCTCAAGCCACGCCCAAAGTACAGGGCTTGCACAGAAATCTGGAACACCGCCCTGCCATGTGACAGCTGTGCAAAATAAGAGCCCTGGAGCGATGTGCTTCTCATATGACAGCTGTGTCTGTACAGTAGCATGGAGCTTTATGATGCAGGGAGTTAAGACAATTCAGTCAGTGCTATACAGTCCACTTATGGACGATAAATACACATAGTATACGCTCCGGACGGGACCACAAGCAGCGCTGCAAACAACTGACATGTCAGTTTTCTGCGGCCACTATTCAGTGAATCGCGGCCGTAGAAAACCATGTCAGTGCACACTATGAAGCGAGCGGCTTCATAGCGTGCAGTGGGGAGTTTTGATTCAAGCGCACAGGGATACGCCCGCATCAGAACTCTGCGGCCCGAAAGAACATCTTTTCAGAGACCGGACGCTCTATGACGAAACGGCCGGTCTCTTATGCCATGTGAACATGGCCTTAGGGTTTAAATACCCCAACCAGAATTCAACATTGATAGGATATATATGACTAAAGGGGAATATCATAAATATGATATCATATTTACTGATCTTTATTCTACATTTACTTAAGTTATAATGCAGCAAAGTTTGAAGGATGACATCACTGACATCAGTCCCTCTGAGGCTCAGTATCTGATTTCTCAACATCACATAAACACACAAGGGCCAAATAACCTAGCACTGTGGCTTTTGGAGTGTTTGAGGAAACCAGAGTGCCCGGAGAAAACAAAAGCAAACACTTAGAGGATATAAACTTAATGCAGATGTTGTACTTGGTTGTTCTTCAGTCAAGGAGACCATTGCTAAAAGCTAACAATGTGACATATGGCCTCTAGGACTTGATGCAGATTTTGGTGCAAATTAAAAAGGTAACTTTAATTGACGACCAACCTTTTCGCACTTTAAAAAAAGTCTATAAAACAAACAAACAAACAAAAAAACATAATTGGCATGGCAGCGTGTGGAACACAAACTATTAAATTATAATGTTAATGATTCTTCATGGTACAGATAAAAACCACAGATTATCACACAAAAATGATCCCCCTAGAGCCCCATAAAGGAGAAGTAAAGAAGTTACAGTGGTCAGAAACATTTTTCATTTCATTTAAAAGTTTGAAAACATTTTTTCAGCTGTTTTTGGGGTGTTTTTTTCAGCTGTTATACAACCCAAAATGATGTATATGAATATTCCTCAAGGTGTAGGGGTCAGGTGAATGGTAACACCATTTTTTTCATAGATTTTTCAGGGGGAATTACAGGGAAACAGCACAATACGGAGTCCTAAGGAATGATGCTTCAGAATAATTTCTAAAATAAAAAAAAAAGAATAGACGTTAGTTTACAGGGTAAAATACTTTTATTATTATGAATTATTTTATGTTGGATTCAAAGATTTACTAAAAACAGACCTTAGAAAAGAGTGAAAAGATCCTTTAGGCTATGCTCACACTACGTAAGAGACCGGACGTTCCGTGACCCCGTGCCCGGATCATCGCGGCCGATACTTAAGTACCGGCCGGATGATCCGTCCGGCCCCAGAGCTCTGATGCGGGCACATCAGCGCACGCCCGCATCAGAGCTTCCTATAGGCCACAGTGAAGCAAGCAGCCGGAGCCGCTTTCTTCACTGTGGGAACTGACAGGTCTTTCTGCGGCCGGAATTCACTGAATTCCGGCCGCAGAAAACTGACATGTCAGTTTTTTCCGGCGCCGCATGGGATCCCGGCTGGAGCGCATACGATGTGTGTACGCTCCGGCCGGGATCCCATTGCACATAAGGCTATGTTCAACTCCTCAAAACTACGGCCGTAGTTCTGCGGCGAGAACTACGGCCGTAGTTTTACGTAGTGTGAACATTGCCTTAAAGTTATGAATCCTGCCTGTGACTGCACCTGGTCATTGCTGTGTTCTCTTCTATAATAGTTATGTATCCTGCCTGTGACTACATCCAGTCATTGCTGTCTTTTATTCTAAAATAGCTAGGCATCCTGTCTGTGACTAGTCCCCATCACTGCTGTGTTCTCTTTTATATTGCCATATTTTGTGGCGTATAAGACAAATTTTTTTACCCCAAAAAATCTGCCCAGAAGTCGGGGGTCGTCTTGTACGCTGGAAATGGTCAGAGAGCTTCAGGAGAGTGGAAGAAGCTTTGTAGACTTCCTGCGTCTCTGCCATTCTCCCGGCAGCCAGGTGTCTCCGAGCTTCTCCGACGCGAAGCTCCTTCTAGTCAGTGCTGTGTTCTCTTATCCTGCTGGTGACTGCAACTGGTTTGTGCTGTGTTCTCTCTATAGTAGTTATGTATTTAGCCTGTGGCTGCAGCGGTCAGTGCTTTGTTCTATGGGTGACTGTTTTCTGTGTATTGCCTGTGCACACTTATGCTACTATGTTATGACTATATAACAGAATTACTGTTTTTATTTTGTGTTTTTACATTGATAGCATATACTTGTCCCTGACTGTATAATCAATGTTTTTCTTACAGTGCTAATTATTTAACCCTTTCAGTATCAGGCTAATTTTGGCCTTAAAGCGACTCTGTACCCACAATTTGACCCCCCCCCAAACCACTTGTATCTTTGGATAGCTGCTTTTAATCCAAGATCTGTCCTGGGGTCCGTTTGGCAGGTGATGCAGTTATTGCCCTAAAACAACTTTTAAACTTGCAGCCCCGTGCCCAACTTTGCCCTAACTTTGCACCACCCCTCGTCCCTCCTGCCCACCTTCTTCATCATTAGGAATGCCACTGGAACATTTTCTCTTGTCTGAACATTGCACAGGTGCCTTAACGATCCAGCCCTTTTGCCGGGCTGACACAGGTGGGGAATAGGAGACAATCTGCCTGGAGCATTCCTAATGAAGAGGAGGGCGGGGAGGAGGGACAGAGAGGTTGTGCCAGCCTAATGCATACACAATCTAGGCCACGCCCGTTGGACACAGAGCTGCAAGTTTAAAAGTTGTTTTTTAGGACAATAACTGCATCACCTGCCGAATGGACCCCAGGACAGATCTTGGATTAAAAGCAGCTATCCAAAGGTACAAGCAGTTTGCAGGGGTCAGATTGTGGGTACAGAGTTGCTTTAAGGACTGGCTCTGGCATTTTTTAAATCTGACCTTTCTCATTTTATGTGGTTATAGGTATGTGATTTAATTCAACAGAAAAAAAATAAAAAAATGTCAGCACCTTTATGCTGTTGCACTTTCAGTTTTTTGTCTGTGATTTAACTCATCCATTTAATTCTAACCATTGTTTTTAGAGCAGGGTGGTAGTTGGTAAACCAGAAAGTGAGCTGTCAAGGGCTTATCAGGAGAAGAAGGTGAGTTTTCAAAATGAATTTATTTGCAAAAATACTTAAAGTGAATGTACCACCAGGCCCAGGCTGAAGTACTGGAGGCGGTCCAACCCACCCTTAGTGGGAGGAAACCCCCAGCCCCCTATGATAGGGTTCCATTGATTCTAATGGAGTCATGTCATGGAGGGGCTGGGGTTTCTTCCCACTGGGGGTGGGTCGGCCTCCTCCAGTGCTTCAGCCTGGGCCTGGTGGTACAGTCACTTTAACTTGACATATCCTACAAGTATAATTTTATTGGTTAAAACAGGAATACCAATTTAGGACCAGCATATGAAACACTGGTCTTATTAAATTATGGTTATCTGTTTCTAAATCTTGGACCACAAACCAATGCCAGACCAATATGGTATTTGGGATTACTAAATTAATCTGGCTTCTGGCACACTTTATAATTGAGTTGGTTAATACTATCTTACACAAGTCATAAGTACCCTGTGGAACTCACTCTTTTTAACAATTATTTTCTCTAAATTTATATTAAAATCTGTTTTTCATTATATTTTACTGCTAAAATTGCTGTTCTGAAGCAATCCTGTCTCTGTCAATTAGGCTGGAGACACAGTTTGCCCTGTCTGCAGACTGTAGCTACTAAAACAGCATTTTGTTTACAATTATAAACAAGTGAGTTGGCATCCAATGCTTTATACGTCAATGTTGTCTGGGAAAAGTCTGTTGCTTTTTTAGTTATTTAAATTTTTAAGTTATGCAACTTGTAGCAGATTTGAAGTCTGTAAAAGCAAAATTCATGAGGTCTTCTAATAGATGTCCTTTCTTTACAGCTCAATTGATGGTCATTACAATTTAGTAAATTAATTCTAATACGAGCTATTAATTTACTAGGTACACTAGCTTACAAAGACCGTCAGATGAGTACCTTTGGAAGGCTGGTGCCACCTCCCCTACGACTTCTTTCTGTGCAAAGCCAGCCAGTTTAGCTCCTTTTCTCTGATGTCATGCAGTCTCTAGGTGTCAGTTAAGGGCAGGGCAGGGAGGTGGGATCTTGCTATGTGACTACTGTTATGATTAGCCATACTGCCTAGTGCAGTGCTTCTCAAACTTTTTCTACTGGAGCCTCACCCAACAAACCAAGGCAATGCCTGGGCCTCAGCAGACTGACCAAGAGGGTGTCTGGGCCTCAATATCTGTGGTGAAAGTTCATTTAAAAGCTGAAAGTAATTCTAGGACTACATTTCACTTATCTCTTAAGCTTTATATACTAATAGAGCAAGTACAAAATAAATTACTAATGTTGCTAAAATGGACTGTGCAGATCATGGTTACTTTTGTGAAATCTGGCTCCACAGCTGGGCCTCACCAACACAGTTTGAGAAGCACCGGCCTAGTGTATTGCCCTTTGCCCACTTGTAGTTTTTGTCTACATACTTTCAGCAATTGCTAATCTCTTTATTAACCCTACGTTCGTGATTGCGGGTGGCCCAATGATGACCATTTTCTGGTTTTGTGGTCTGTCAAAAAAAAAGTTTGTGTGCAGGAGGCTTTACTGTTTTTCCTGCTTTTGGCATTTTGTCTGGCAGTTTTGTCATTTTAGTGCAAATTACTATAGAAGTTTTATCCCTTGCATTTTTTTCCCAGTAAAAGTCATGTGATTCTATATAATATGATTCCAGTTTTTTTATTTAGTTTCTATTACAGAATTGGGGGAAAAACACTAGAAAAAAAGCCAATATGCATATAGAGAAGATGTCTTTTCTGGACTTTTTATGCCCCTATAGAAGTCTAGGGGGAAAAACATCAATGTGTTTGTGGAAAATGCAGAACACAGAGTTTGCTGCAATTTAACTGCAAACTCAAACTCAAGACTGCAGATGCAACTGAAAAAATAACAGCAAAAAACATCAGTATTGCAAATTGTTTTTCCCCATTGACATTAACATCTGTGCACAATTTTGTCCTCACACATTCTGGCATACCACCTTGATAAACTCTTCCCTGTATATTTAGTTGTTTTTTTTTTTTTTATCAGATTGTTTTTATTAACAGTATTTTACACACACAAAAAGCGTGCCTTTTTTTGTTAAACATACAAACAAAACAGACCCCCCCATCATCCCCCCACCCATCTTAAAGTACCAACCCCCCTCCCCCCCCCTCCCCTGAACCAACTTCCCTATCACAAAGTGATAAGAATAATTGTATGAAGGCAACAACATTGGTCAGGCTATACAAAGAAAAACTATCATCATAAAAATGAGATCATAAAGTGCAACTCTCCGCAGTGTCATCCATTAAAGAACAATAAGGCACAGTATCATGTTCAAAGACCTGGGTATGAGCCTCCCTAACTTGAGCCCAGCAGTCCAGTCAAGGCACCCACCATCAGGAGAACCCAGTCATCTACCGTATAGTACCTCTTCTACCTCCCCTTGTCCCATCACGGCGAACAGTTGACGCAGCCTGGTCTGACAATGATAAGAGAGCTTCCATTGGGTTGCGTCTAAGATTTCTAGACGGTATACCAGGTGCATCGAGCCAGGGGCCCCATATACTTTAAAATTTCTTGGATGCCTTTCTTTTCTGATACACCCCTTTTTCCAAATGTATAACCTCATTAAGTCTGGCTACGAGTTCCGTGATGGTGGGCGCACTCGCCTGTATCCAGTGACGGGCAATTAATTTACGTGCCTGGTATAGAATTCTGCATATAGCTAACTCAATACCAGTAGGCTCATCTTCCTCAGGTATCAGACCCAGTATACATTTTAGGGGTTCCACTGGCACAGCAACTCCATACACCCTTCGTATGAGGGCTATAACCTCCCTCCAATAACCCTCAAGCTCAGTGCAACTCCACATCAGATGGATAATATGTGCGTCAGCTAAGCCACACCTAGGGCAATTGGAATCAGCACGCACACCAATTCTATGCAGAAACTTGGGTGTCCTATACACTCGGTGTAGTAAGAACAATTGAGAGGATCTGTGTGTCTCTGATACAGCCAATTTGGGAGTTAGGGCAAGTATATTTGTCCATTGTTCGTCAGTTATTGGGCCTATGTCTACTTCCCATTGTTCCTTAACCACCAGGGGTCATCGTAAGAGGTAGGCCTCTAACAGCTCCTGATATATTAGAGATATCAGACCTGTTGAGTCTGACGCAGTGAGAACTGTGTCTAATATTGGCGGTGTGGATATGGTGACTGGAGTCCCACCAAACTGTGCCTCCAAGGCATGTCGTAGTTGCAAGTACCTGTAGAAGGCAGAGTGTGGTAGATCATAGTCGACCTGGAGCTGGGCATATGTTTTTAGGGTTCCCTCACTATACAGTTGTGAAAGTGTATGCACCCCTTTTGTATCCCAGAAGGTAAACCCATCTAGAGTACACAGATGAGGAAAATCTGCATTATGCCACAGTGGGGTATATTTAGTATAAGACGTACAGCTTTAGAAAGATTGAGCCTGCGACCAGAACTTTTTAAGCATAGGCAACAGGACAGGCACATCCGGCGGCCTTGTTTGGTATATTTAGTTTTTAGAACGGTTTGTTTAAATAAAATGTATTCAAAAACAAAAAGGACAAAAGGACAAAAATGTTGCAATTCCCTGTGGAAAGTAAACATCTGCTATTTACTGTATGTGCAATAAAGTCTTTCTTGGGTTTTATGTTTCAGAATGAAGAACAACCTTCTCATCATCTCAGGACAGATGAAGACAGTGAATTCCAGAATAAAACAAATCAGATTAAGTTCTGGAAATAGTATTGTGATAGAGCCCACATGAAGTGATTGAAGCCCACACATAGATATTTGAATAACTTTCTTAGTGGTCTTATCTTTCCACTCCATGTCTTTTATTTTATTCATGGGAACGTGGAATAGGCAGCTTTTACAGCTTTTGGCTGGGTTCACACTACGTACAGTATATTTCAGTCAGTATTGTGGTCCTCATATTGCAATCAAAACCAGGAGTGGATTAAAAACACAGAAAGGATCTGTTTACACAATGTTGAAATTGAGTGGATGGCTGCCATATAACAGTAAATAACTGCCATTATTTCAATATAACAGCCGTTGTTTTAAAATAACAGCAAATATTTGCCATTAAATGGCGGCCATCCACTCAATTTCAACATTGTGGAAACAGATCCTTTCTGTGTTTTTAATCCACTCCTGGTTTTGGTTGCAATATGAGGACCACAATACTGACTGAAATATATGTAGTGTGAACCTAGCCTGAAAGTGTTCTACTCTGCAAAGTGGCTTTCTTGGAAGGACTTTAAAAAGCCTTTTGTGGGTAGGCTCCTTTTCTGTGATTAGTGATCCGGCTGCTGGCCTGTGCTCTGTGGTTCTGTGCTTTGCTCATCTACACCAACTCTCCTGCCTCTATCTTCCACTCCACAGAGCTGTCAGTGTGATAGGTTACTGTAGATGAGGTAGTTGCAGGGGAACCAGTAAGCACAGTGTGCTTGCTCTGGCCAGGAAATGAGTAGAGATGATCGAACAGGGCCAAGGTTCAGGTTCGTACAAACCCAAACCATTGGCATTTGACTCCAGCTGCCTTTCTGTTCCGTTGGGAAGGTGGAGACAGCCGAGTACCACCTGGAAAACAGAAATGATTTGGGTTCGTACGAACCTGAACCTCGGCCCTTTTTGATCATCTCTAGAAATGAGTCATCAGCCTGGCAAGGCCACTGCTGATAACATGGATCAGGAATTTAGACAACCAGCTGTCAACACATTTCATAATGTGCTACTTGAAAGGTTGGTCCATAAAATGAGGATGCTGGAACTAGGGGAAATATATGTAAATGGTTAGGTGATTGGCTGAGTGATACGGAACAGAGGATGGTGATTGATGGAACAGACTAAGCTTGGGTTACAGTTACTAGTGGTGTACTGCAGGACTCAGTATTGGGTCTACTTCTTTTTAATATGTTTATTAATGACCTTGTGGAGGGGTTACAGAGTAGAATTTCCATTTTTGCAGATGACACTACATTGGGTAAGGTAATCACCGCAGAGGAGGATAATATAATATTACAGAGAGATTTGGGGAAGCTGGAGGCTTGGCAGAGAAATGGCAAATAAAGTTTAATGTGGATAAATGCAAGGGTAATGCACGTGGGCTGTAGTAATAATAAGTACAATTGTGTGCTAAATAATAAAACACAGTAAAACTGCTTCTGAAAAAGACCTAGGGGTATTGGTGGACAGTAAACTCAACTTTAGAGACCAGCGCCAGGCAGCGGCTGCCAAGGCTAATAAAATAATGAGATGCATCAAAAGAAGCTTCGATGTTAAAGATGAGAACATCACACACATCAAAGGGCCTAGCAGGGAGCCAGAGCTATAAAAAAGGTAATGCGTACCATTTGCAAAGTTTCTTACCTTAAAGAGTCACTGTTGTATTTTTTTTTTTGCAGAAATCAATAGTCCAGGCGATTTTAAGAAACTTTGTAATTGGGTTTATTAGCCAAATCTGCCATTATCTGCATGTAAAAAGCCTTTTCCCAGGTCCCCCCCCTCCTTCCTCTTTTTCATCCACTCTGAAAAATCTGAAAATTGTGACTTGTTGCAGGAGACGTACCCTGTCTGTTCTAGGGAGAGGGGAGGGGGGAGGAGGAAGGAGGGAGATAGCCGGCAGCAGAAAGCAGATAACAGAGGATTACAGGCACAGAGCTGGGTGACAGCTGTAATCCGAGCTCAGACAGGTCACTGGTGACTGTCACAGGAGATATCCCGTGAGGGATTTGTAGATTAACTCTTTGTTGTCCTGTTTTGGTCTTTTCTTTAGCTCTCTCCATAGGAGAACAATGAAGACAGGGGGGAGAGCTTCAAACTGCTTTTTCATGATAAAAATGCATTTTTCGGATAATAAACCCAATTACAAAGTTTCTTAAAATCGCCTGGACTATTGATTTCTGCAAAAAAAAATTCACGACAGTGACACTTTAAAGATGAACGATAGGAGATGGGAATACCCCTTTAAGCATTATAACATCATGGCCTTGTTTGGGTTTGAAAATCTAATGAACGTTTTTGTTAAGATTTGTATTATGTTTCATAAATTTTAAAGAAACTCTTTAATGAAAAGTCACATATTCATGTGTTTATTTTCTTCATATTTCAGATTTTTTTTCAACATGTTAATGGGTTCTACATTAACCTAAGAATGCAGAATTACTAAATATGGAAAATACTATTTGTTTTTATGCAAAAGGCTACAGCTGCAGTAACCACATTTCTTACAAGGATGTTAGCAGATAAAAATAAACCAATAAGCTATGAAAAGATAACAAAGTAAGTACAAATGAAAAGAAAATATCATAAAACAGACAAAGTAGTCCTAATTTACATTGAAGTGTGATTTACAGTCCTCATGGGTTAGGCTGTGAGCCAGATCAGAACTAGTGGAAATCCCACCTGCCTCAGTGTGCCATAGCTTGTCTATGAAAGAGCTCAGGCACCTCCGCTGCCACCGTTCTCCGCTCAAAGAATTGACAATTCCTCGAGCGGAGAGTGGCGGCAGAGGAGGCACATGAGCTCTCCCATAGACAGGCTATGGCACACTGAGGCAGGCGGGTATCTTTGGGGAAAGTTCCGCCAGGGAATTCTGCCTGATTTACTCAGTGTGAACATACCCAAATACTGTAAGATGCTATAAGTGAATGTGTGGAAGACATGTAGGGCTGCCAAATAGAGTATTTATATCTGTGTTTAACTTTAATCTCTTCATAGATCACAATTCTATTGACAGGCTGTAACTATTTGGACCAATAAGTCTATGACAAATCTACTCCATTCGAAATCTATTTCCATTATTTTCATAATGATCCCATAGCTGATGTCCTCTATGTCTGCCCCGTCTCCGCTGTCCCCTGTCACTGTCATAATCTTGTGACAGCGGCAGGGGAGAGAGGGAAATGGGCAGAGCGCACGGCCTCGCACCCACCGCGCGTCCTGCCTTCCCTCCTGTCCCTCACCGGCCTTCGTAGCTAGAAACTCTGTAGAGGGAGAATTGTCTCTCCGGAGCCCTATAGATACTGCGGTCTTGCTGACCGCAGTGTCCAGGGCCGGCCTTAGGGTAAATGGCGCCCTGTGCGAAACCCTTTTTCGGCGCCCCCCCCCCCCCCACACACACACACCTTTAAGGTAACATGAAGCTCCTTCAGCCTCCAAGCCCTCCAGACAACACCCATCACCTGGGCCCCCCGCCATACACACAACTACCCCCGCCAAACACACAACTACCCTACCCCCCCCAGCCATACATGCAACTACCCCTCCACCATTCACACATCTACCCCGCCAGCCATACACACAACAACAAACCCCCCGGCCATTCACACAACTACCCCCCAACCATACACACAGCTACAACCCCCAGCCCTCCACACAACTACCACACCCAGCCCCCTAAACAACTACCACACCCAGCCCCCCACACATACACACACACATAGCACAGCACAGATAGACAGACACACACACACACACACACACACACACACACACAGCACACATACATATGCACAGCACATGCAGACCCACACATAAGCCTCCACACCAAGGGTCTATTCATACAAGGGCAGATACATTAAAGTGACTGTACCACCAGGCCCAGGCTGAAGCACTGGAGGCGGGCCGACCCACCCCTAGTGGGAGGAAACCCTAGCCCCTTTATGATAGGGTTCCATTGATTCTAATGGAGTCACATCATGGAGGGGCTGGAGTTTCTTCCCAGTAAGGGTGGGTCGGCCCGCCTCCAGTGCTTCAGCCTGGGCCTGGTGGTACAGTCACTTTAAGGATTTTCTGCAGCAGGTCTGAGTGCAGAAAATATGCAGGCTATCAGCAAAGTGGAAAGGACACTTAAAATGAAACCAATCAGCCCAATTGGGCTGATATGGTTCCCAGAAGCACTGTATAAAGCTCCTGCAGCATCCATGGCATGTACCGGCCGTGGCTGCTGCAGAAGCTTTATACCAGACACATGACAGAGCTATACCAGAAGCTTTATACACACACACAGACAGACACATGACAGAGCTATACCAGAAGCTTTATACACACACACAGACAGACAGACACATGACAGAGCTATATACACACACACACGACAGAGATAGGCACATCACACGGGCAGACACATGACAGAGCTATGTGTACACACACACACACACACACACACGACAGAGAT
The DNA here is from genome assembly GCF_027789765.1 of Dendropsophus ebraccatus. Classification (NCBI taxonomy): domain Eukaryota; kingdom Metazoa; phylum Chordata; class Amphibia; order Anura; family Hylidae; genus Dendropsophus; species Dendropsophus ebraccatus. The sequence continues at coordinate 51,453 of NW_027210270.1, read as the reverse complement.
AGGCACATCACACAGACAAACACATGACAGAGCTATGTACACACTAGTTATGTCACAATACCAGAATTTTATTTCAAAATTCGATACCAGTTTAATACTTAATAAAGTTTTTTTGGGAGGGAATGCTAAAAAATACAAATGTAATGACCCGTGCCCAGACTGCGGATATGATGCTGGGCTGTTTGTGCACAAGACTGTATGCTGGGAGTTGTTGTGGTGTCAGGAGGCTGCTGCTGGACAACTCCAACTCCCAGCATACCTCCTTGTGCACAACAAATCCCAGCATACCTGTTGGGAGTTGTGCACAAGGAGGTATGCTGGGAGTTGCATGTGTGCAGCAGACCCCTGCCCCCCTAAGTCCTGGCTCCTCATCACACACTATGGCAGCCTCCAGTGTATACAGGGCTCCTCATCACACACTATGGCAGCCTTCAGTGTATACAGGGCTCCTCATCACACACTATGGCAGCCTCCAGTGTATACAGGGCTCCTCATCACACACTATGGCAGCCTCCAGTGTATACAGGGCTCCTCATCACACACTATGGCAGCCTCCAGTGTTTACAGGGCTCCTCATCACACACTATGGCAGCCTCCTCAGTGTATACAGGGCTCCTCATCACACACTATGGCAGCCTCCTCAGTGTATACAGGGCTCCTCATCACACAACATGGCGGCCTCCTCAGTGTATACAGGGCTCCTCATCACACACTATGGCAGCCTCCAGTGTATACAGGGCTCCTCATCACACACTATGGCTGCCTCCTCAGTGTATACAGGGCTCCTCATCACACACTATGGCAGCCTCCAGTGTATACAGGGCTCCTCATCACACACTATGGCAGCCTCCTCAGTGTATACAGGGCTCCTCATCACACACTATGGCAGCCTCCTCAGTGTATACAGGGCTCCTCATCACACACTATGGCAGCCTCCCGTGTATATAGGGCTCCTCATCACACACTATGGCAGCCTCCAGTGTATACAGGGCTCCTCATCACACACTATGACAGCCTCCAGTGTATACAGGGCTCCTCATCACACACTATGGCAGCCTCCTCAGTGTATACAGGGCTCCTCATCATACACTATAGCTGCCCCCTCAGTGTATACAGGGCTCCTCATCACACACTATGGCGGCCTCCTCAGTGTATACAGGGCTCCTCATCACACACTATGGCAGCCTCCAGTGTATACAGGGCTCCTCATCACACACTATGGCAGCCTCCTCAGTGTATACAGGGCTCCTCATCACACACTATGGCAGCCTCCAGTGTATACAGGGCTCCTCATCACACACTATGGCAGCCTCCAGTGTATACAGGGCTCCTCATCACACACTATGGCAGCCTCCAGTGTATACAGGGCTCCTCATCACACACTATGACAGCCTCCAGTGTATACAGGGCTCCTCATCACACACTATGGCAGCCTCCTCAGTGTATACAGGGCTCCTCATCACACACTATGGCTGCCTCCTCAGTGTATACAGGGCTCCTCATCACACACTATGGCTGCCTCCTCAGTGTATACAGGGCTCCTCATCACACACTATGGCAGCCTCCAGTGTATACAGGGCTCCTCATCACACACTATGGCAGCCTCCAGTGTATACAGGGCTCCTCATCACACACTATGGCAGCCTCCTCAGTGTATACAGGGCTCCTCATCACACACTATGGCGGCCTCCTCAGTGTATACAGGGCTCCTCATCACACACTATGGCAGCCTCCAGTGTATACAGGGCTCCTCATCACACACTATGGCAGCCTCGAGTGTATACAGAGCTCCTCATCACACACTATGGCAGCCTCCAGTGTATACAGGGCCCCTCATCACACATCATGGCAGCCTCCAGTGTATACAGGGCTCCTCATCACACATCATGGCAGCCTCTAGTGTATAGTGCCTGTCACTGTTATGACGCTGCCCTGCAGCAGGCACAGGGGAAGGAGCTATGGGGAGAGTGTAACCCCGGCCATGGGGTTATCAGTCTTTCAATAACACAGCAGGCCATTTCAGGCCATCCCCTGCAGCCTGTGGAGAGCGGTACCGCAGACATGCCTGTGTGTGGTGTGTACAGGTGCAGTCATTCTTTATGTACAGGAAGCACAGCGCTCACCTTTCCCCCCCAGCTAAGAGCAGCATTCCCGGGTTACAGCCCTTCTCCTCTCCTCAGTGCTGGTGATTGTGTTCTGTACCAGCGGCACCACAGCTCTCACCTGCCTGTTCCCGGGAGGGCCGTGTCTCCTGCAGCACTTCCTGTGTGTCTGCCCTCCCTCGTGCAGCTGCTGTCTCTCCCACCTGTCTCGCCCCGGCAGACAGGCAGCACATCTAACTTCCATTTCTAAGTTAGATGTGCAGTGCAGCACTCTGTCTGCCAGAGCGCCCCCTAGCTGGCCGGGAGTGAGGCGCCCTGTGCAAGCGCACAGGTCGCACACCCCAAAGGCCGGCCCTGGCAGTATCTATAGGGCTAACTCTCAGCACCGGAGTTCTGGCAGGTCCCCGGCTATCAGTAGGATAGGAGCTATGCCTGTGTCATCCTCTGCAGTAAATTAACGTCGCTGCAGCACCAGGCATAGGCTGCAGTGACTTGGGAATTTCGAATACTTACCTACCGGGAAATTCCTGTTCCTGGCGTCTGAAGGCAGTACACGATGGGTTAAGTCTAGGCTCCCTAGAACAAGGCAGAAGAGACATGCAAAGCAGTAACCAATAAGAATTGGTCACACCATATATAAGGCAGGAAGGACCACCCACAGTCAGAGTTCATATGCAGCAAAACATATTTTAATAGGGAGGGTGTGTTGTGCTGCCTTCGGACACCAGGAACAGGAATTTCCTGGTAGGTAAGTATTAGAAATTCCCAAGTTCCTGGGTCCTATGGCAGCACACAATGGGAATATGCAGCAGTGAAAATTAAAGGGGGGGGGGGGTACAAAACCAATACTCAGTACTCCAGCACCTTTCTGCCCAGGGCTGCTTCGCCAGTGACATCCAACCTGTAGTAGGTTGTGAACGTTGATGTACTTGACCACGCAGCTGCCCTGCAGATCTCATGAAGTGGTACATTCGCAGCTTCAGCCCATGAGGATGACATGGTATTGGTTGAATGGGCTCTGATTCATGCCGGAGCTTGATGGTCCTGAAGTGAGTAGGCCAATGTAATGGCATTACGAATCCAGTTGGAGATAATTCGTTTAGAAGCATTGAAGCCTTCCATCTTGCCATTTTTTTTTTTCTTAAACGATATTTTATTAGTGGCTTATGTAATATTTGAACATACATATTGAAAATTCATTACATATTCAAAAAGAAAGTCGCTCACAGGCAACAAAGGATTGTATATTTACAATATCATACAGATACAATGAGCCTTTGTAATAACCTTAAAAGATATATTATCATATACAATACAACGTAGTCTTACCAAAAACATAAGTAGAAAAACAGTAATTTATAATATCACCTTAAAACATGGTATAGATGTCAGATATTCAAATATGCTACCAATAGAATGGAGAGAATTGTCTTTAACAGAGAAAGGGAAAAGCTTAAGATATTTGGAGTGCTCCCAGAGTTCCCTTTTGGGCGGCCATGCAATACCAATCAGTGTCCTTAAATTGATTAATGACAGAGTCTCTCTCTTCTATAGTAAAATCATGAATTAGAAATTGTGTCCATTTGGACATAAATGTTTTTGTTGATTTTTCTTTGGTGCGCAATACATCCAAAAGTTCCCAATGAAAGATCTCCTTCAGAGCGGAGATTACCTCAGAAATGTCTGGTAGAGTATCCAGTATCCAGTGTCTTAATAAACATTTCAGGGAAACTAATAGAGTTAAATGAATTCCTTTAGAAGTAAGTAATTTAGGAGAGGGAGTAGTAGAGTCTATATCAATAAAATGAAAAAGATAACTAAGAGGGAGAAGTGGTATGGCATGGCCCCAAGTGGACAAAAGATAGAGCCGCACAGAGTCCCAAAATTCCTGCACTCGCGTTCAGGCCCAGGCACAATGAAACAAGTCTGCTTTAGGAAGTGAACATTTCGGGCAACTGTTTATCTGAGAAGTGTGGGAGTTGGAAAAAGGAACATTAAAGGCATATATAGCCTTGTGTATAAAGCGGAAATGTATTTCACGTAGAACCACATTGGGAGTGGCAGAATGCACTAGTTGAGATCCTCTCAATATTTGTTGGGTCAGATCCTTTGAAAAAATTTTGGGAAAAAAACTTGTCTAGATAAATTCTTTTGAGAGCGTGATCTAAGTTCTCCATATGTATGTGATAAAGAATTATGAACCGGTGGTGTTGGGAATAGATTATCAAATTCTATATCACTTTCTGCTTCTGCTATGTCTCGCACTCTGGAAGTAAGAAATTCAATTATAGAATCGTATTGAGGTAAATTAAATGAAGACAATTTAAATCGTGTTCTGACGATATCCCATGATAAGAAAGTGTTGGAATTAGTATCCAGCACATCCCCAACAGAAGAAACATGTGCACTCTGCCACTCTGAGTAATCTAATTTGTCTGAGTCAGGTGGGTAAAGTGGTGAATGCCACAGAGGAAATCTTTTCGATAGGCAAAAGGGTAAACCATATAATTTTCGTATCGCCTTCCATGTGGCAATGGTGTCCTTAAAGATAACACTTCTCTTTATTTCTGGGGGTAGTTCTGGTAATTTAGCATGTAGCAGGGTGGGTAAAGGCCAAGGTGCTGCTAAAGCTTTCTCAATTAAAATATTGGAGAAATATGACGTGTCCATAATCCAATCTTTAGCATGGCGAAAGAGAGCGGCTAAATTATATAATCTAATATCTGGGCATTGAGCGCCACCTTTAGAAGTAGGGAGACAGAGAGTGGAATAGGCAATACGAGGTCTCTTTGATTGCCAAATTATTTTTAGTGAAATATGATTGGAGTAGGGAAACGTCAGAATGTTTGAGTAAAAGGGGTATTGTTTGCATTGGATATAACAGTTTTCCAAAACACATCATTTTGATTAAGTGGGTACGTCCTAGAATTGACAATGGTAGAGATTCCCATCTCTGGAGATCTTGTTTTATTCTCTTAATTATAGGGCGATAGTTCAGGGAATATAGTGAGGAGGGAGTTCTGCCAATCTGGATTCCAAGATAAGTAATATAGGATTTAGCGATGGAGACCCCCGCAGGACCCGAAGTAGACCTCTTATGTGGAGTTAGGTAAAGAAGTTGACTTTTATGTATATTGATTATATACCCAGAGAAGGAACCAAAAAATTTTAAGGCATCTAATACTGCAGGAACATGTAGATCTGGGTTATCTAAATATATTAAAGTATCATCAGCAAAGCATGTAACTTTGATGATTTGGGAACCAACCCGTATGCCTGAGAAAAAGTCAGAAGAAATAAGATATCTAGCAAGAGGCTCCATCGCCAAATTGAACAATAGAGGGGATAGGGGGCAACCCTGTCTGGTACCTTTTTGTAAGGGAAAGCTATCTGAAAGGAAACCCGGGGTATGAATTCTAGCTTTCGGAGATGTGTATATTGTGGAAATAAAATCTTTGAATTGACCTGTGATACCAAATTTTGTTAAGGTCATGTCCAGCCACTCCCAGCTGATATTATCAAAAGCCTTTTTCGGCGTCAATTGCCAACAGACCTGGAGAGTGGCTGGAACGACCCCCAGATTGGACACCAGACTGGGCCATCTTGCCATTTTAGTGAATGAACAGATTCTCCGCAAACCTAAAAGAGCTTACTCTATTGAGGTATTCTAGAACAGATCTTCTTACAACCAGAGGGTTGCCTGTGGCGTCTGATGAGGGGAGACTTGAAAGCACGATCTCCTGATTTAGAGCTGATTGGGTAGCCATTTTGGGTAGGAACCCTGGCATAGTCTTCAGAAATAAAGAGTCTCCCAGGTCTCTGAGATAAGGTTCTCTGCACGAGAGGGCTGCAATTCACTAACTCTTCGAGCTGAGGCCATGGCTACCAGAAAAGCAGTTTTCCATGATAGATGATGTAGTTCTGCCCAGGCTATTGGCTCGAATGGTGCCTTCTTGAAGGCTTTTAGCACCAGATGTAAATCCCAGGCTGAAGCGGGAGAGCCTACTGGGGGTCTCAAGTTCCTTGCTCCCTTAAGGAATCTGGTGATAAGGGGATTCCCCGAGAATTTCCCGGACAAGAGTTAATAGCTGCAAACTGAACACAGATAGTGCTAAACTTCAGACCCTGGTTCAGACCTTTCTGGAGGGAATTCAATACACTGGAAATTGAGCAATCCGTAGAGGAAGCTTTGAAAGTCTTCCAGACTCCGGCGTACTTCAGTCTAGTGCTTCACCTCCTGGCATTCAACAGCGTATTCTGGACGTCCTCCGAGAAGTTTTGATTGTCTAGATCATTCAGTTCATCCTCCAAGCTGTGAGCTTGAGACATTCCAGGTTCTGATGTAGAAAACCTTTTTGAGAGAGGAGATCTGGAAGTAAGGGAAGACTCCATACCCTGCCCTCGGCAAGGGTGTTCGCCAGCGAGAACCATGGCCTGCGTGGCCAATAGGGTAGGATGAGGATACACTTTGCTCGTTCTGTCTTCACCTTGGAGAGAATTTTGGGAATCAGGGCTAGAGGAGGGAAGGCGTAGACGAAATTCCCTTTCCATGGAGTTGCCGGACCGTCCACAAATGTCGGGTGATGAGATGGATCTCTTGAGCAGAACCTGGGGAGCTTGGCGTTTTGCTGAGACGCAAAGGCGTCTAGGTCCGGGACTCCAAACCTCTGAGTCACTTGATGAAAGACCTCTGGTGACAGAGACCACTCGCCCGGAAGTAGTGTATGTCTGCTGAGGAAATCTGCCGTATGATTCAGGGTTCCCTTGAGATGGACTGCTGACACCTGAACCACGTTCCGTTCTGCCCAGTGAAAGATTGACTGGCTCTCTTCCAGGAGAGATGGGCACCTCGTGCCCCCCTGCTTGTTTAGGTAAAATACAGCAGAAAGATTGTCTGATTGTGTCAGTACACTTTGATTCTTCAGACTGGACTGGAAATGAAAGAGGGCTAACTTAATTGCCCGTAGCTCCCTCCTGTTTGAAGACATCAACCTCTCCTGGGAAGACCATTTTCTTTGAATCCAGGAGTTCTGGACATGAGCTCCCCATCCAAACCGTGAGGCATCTGTAGTCAGGATGATTCTCTCCTGTGGAATTAGGGACACACCTCAAGACAGATGAAGGGGCTTGAGCAACCATTGAAGATCTTCCTGAGTTCCTTTCGAGATCCTCATGTAATTCTCCAAGGAGCGATGATCCCTGTTCCAAGCTGTCAGCACATCTCTTTGCAATTGACGAATATGTGCCCTGGCCCACGGGACTGCGTCCAGGGTTGATGACAAGGTACCCAGTACCCGCATGGCCACATGTAGTGTTCTTCAGCAGGAGAGAAATATGTTTCTTCAGTCTCTGAATCCGATCCTGCGACAGATACAACCTCATTTGTTGAGTGTGGATAGTGAAACCCAGGAAGGTCAAAGACTGAGTAGGAGTCAGATGAGACTTGCCAAAATTCACCAGGAAACCGTGTTGCTGAAGCAGATGGATCAATTCTGCAACTTGGCGGGACAGTTGGCATGCTGAACTGGCGATGAGTAGCCAGTCGTCCAAATAGGGTACAATGCGGACTCCCTTGATCCTCAGAATCGCTGCTAGAACTATGCAGACCTTTGTAAATACTCTGGGAGCTGATGAGAGCCCGAAGGGGAGACAGTAGAACTTTAGATGGTAAATCCTTCCTTCCCAGAGTAAAGCTACTCGAAGAAATCTCCAATGCGCTTGAGCTATCGGAATATGGAGATAAGTATCTGTAAGATCCAGTAATGCTAGAAAGTCCCCTTTGCCCAGAAGCAGTATCACTGATCTGATATTGTCCATTTTGAAAGGAATCCTTTTCATGAACTTGTTCAGATGAAACAGGTCTATGAACAATCTGTACTTCCCGTTGGACTTGGGAACAGTGAATATTCTTGAGTAGAAAACCCCTGCTCCTCTGGGGGTTGGGAACAGGCTCTAGTGCATTCTTGGAGATGAATTCCCTGACTAGAGGAAGTAGTTGAGGATCCGAGACTTGGTTGAGGAAGTAATGGTCTGGAGGCGCTGTTCTTAGTTCCAGAAAATAGCAGTTTTCGATAAGAGACAGTACCCACTTGTCTGTTGTAGACTCTGTCCAGGTTGGTAAGAAATGCCCAAGTCTCCCGCCTACTCATGAGCCTGGTAAATTGGCGTCATTATTGCGAATCTTTTTTCGCCGGGGTTTTCTTGGATGATGAGGCTGAGCCCGATTGTCTTGGCCTGAAGTTTTTGAACCTATTTGTTCTATAGTCCCTGCGTCCCTTTGGAGGAGACCTAGCCTGTCTCCTAGGCTTGAAAGCTGGCTTCTTGGGGAAGGGAAACGTAGTACCTTTTTCCTCGTGTAAATCTTTCAAAATATCCCTAAGCTGGGGGCCAAAGAGGGATTCCGGCTGGAACGGCAAAGATCAGAAATGCTGTTTTGATGATAAATCCCCTGGCCATTGTTCCAGCCAAAGATATCTCCTGGTGGAGTTGAACGAGGTTAAGATTTTTGAAGCCAAAGCCAGAGAATCCACAGGTGCGTCACAGAGATATTCCGCAGCGGCCTTCATAGTAGGTAATTTCTCCAGAATTTCCTTACGTGATACTGTACCTGAGAAGAGAAATCCCTAGTGATGGCACTAAGCCAAACACATAGAGCCCGTGCCACCGGAACTGTGGCCAAGGCGACCTTGGATATCGCTGCAGCAGCAGAATAGGACTTCTTAGCAAGGCCATCTGCCTTCCTATCCCGCCGGTCAGGGCCGGCCTTAAGGTAATCGGCGCCCTGTGCAAAACTTTTTTTCGGCGCCCCCCCCCCCCCCCCCACGGGGTCTGCTGAGACCCCCTCAAGGTGTTATAAAGCTCCTACTCCTCCAGACAATATCCAGCACCCATCACCCGACCCTCCCAAATATTACCGCCACACCACAACCACTACCATCACTATCATATTGTTACTGACCAAATCAGTATACTAAATCCAATAAAACACAGTACCAGATTACAAGTAACAAATATTACCACCGCATACTGACTAATACCACCGCATACTGACTAATACCACTGCATACTGACTAATACCACCACATACTAACTAACACCACCACATACTGACTAACACCGCAGCTGCTATTGACTAACACCACCATTGATACTGAATAACACCACCACATACTGACTAACACCACCACTGATACTGAACAACACCACCACATACTGACTAAGACCACCGCCACTACTGAATAAAATCCTCTGTACACAGATCACTATAGAGGTAGAGCCAGCCCTACACAGGTTCTATACACCATATACATTACACTGAAGTTATATCCAGTGACTAGCAGGGGACATCTTCTCTGATCGGAGTTCTTCCCTTTTCATCTTCTTCTCCATCTGCCCTGGACCATCATGAGAACTTCTCCGAGCCACAAATCCACAGAATCTGCCAGACAGACATATTAGACTCCTCACTCTGGCATCATCCTCATCTCTATACTAACTGCACATCTGTATTGGCCCCTTTACATTCTCATTTAGTGGGTAGGCTGACTATGTGACCCCCTTATAGTATATGCCCCCCCTGTGTAGCCTCCTTACAGATGGCCCCTTGTTTAGACTTTCCTATATAGGGCCCTATGTGGATCTCCTTAAGAACCACCCTTTGTGTAGTCCCCCTATTGTATATGGCCCCCCTCTCTGTAGCCCTCCCTTATAAATGGCCCCCTCTTTGTAGTCTCCCTTACAGATGTTGTCCCCTCTGCCCCTCTTACAGATGGCCCCCCTGTGTTGTCCCCTCTGCCCCTTTTACAGATTCCCCCCATGTTGTCCCCTCTGCCCCTCCCCTTATAGATGGCCCCTGTATTGTCACCCTTATAGATGGCCCCCCTGTGTTTTCCATCCCCCTTAAAGATGCCTTCCTTATGTTGTATCTTCCTATAGATTGCCCCCTTATAGATCGCCCCCCCCTTGTTGTCGTCCTTATAGATAGCCCCCTTATGTTGTCCCCCCTTATAGATTGCCCCCTTATGTTGTCTCCCCCCTTACAGATTGCCCCCTTATGTTGTCTCCCCCCTTACATATTGCTCCTTATGTTGTCTCCCCCCTTATAGATGCCTTCCCTATTGATTGCCCCCTTATGTTGTCTCCCCCACTTACAGATGCCTCCCTTATAGATTGCACCCTTGTTGTCTCCCCCCTATAGATTGCCCGTTGTTGTATCCCCCCTAATAGATGCCCCCCTATAGAATGCCCCTTTGTTGTCTCCCCCCTTATAGATGCCCCCCTATAGATTGCCCCCTTGTTGTCTCACACCTTATAGATGCCTCCCCTATTGATTGCCCCCTTATGTTGTCTACCCCCTTACAGATTTCCCTTGTTGTCTCCCCCTTATAGATGCCCCCTTATTGTTTCCCCCCTATAGATTGCCCCCTTCTCTACCCTCTTATAAATTCCCCCTATATATTGCCCCCTTGTCTCCCCCCCTTATAGATGCCTCCCCTATAGATTGCCCCCTTGTTGTGTACCCCCTTATAGATTGGCCCCTTGTTGTCTCCCCCTATAGATTGCCCCCTTGTTGTGTACCCCCTTATAGATTTCCCCCTTGTTGTCTCCCCCTATAGATTGCCCCTTGTCTCCCCCTATAGATTGCTCCCTTATAGATGCCCCCCTTATAGATTGCCCCCTTGTTGTTTTCCCCTTTATAGATGCCCCCCTATTGATTGTCCCCTTATGTTGTCTCCCCCCTTTTAGCACTTTGTGCAGATTAAAAAACACACACACACACACACACACAACTCACCTATTCCTTGTTCCCCTGCCGCGGCTTTCGTCTATGCATCGTCGCCCTGGCCGATGCACGCTCTCTGGGCAAGTCACCGGCACCGCACACACCAGTGACTTCAGCGCGCACTGGGGCCGGTACTTCCTCCCTGTGCTGGAAGTACAAGGCCGACGGCTGACGCAGAGGTCACTCATGCGTGCTCTGCTGGGGAATTCCCAGGGAGCGCACATCAGCCAGGGGCGTAGTGTCCTATCAATCTTGTGACCGCAAGCGGTCACAAGATTGATAGGACACAGTATGCGGCGCCCGTGGGGAGGGGAGGCTGGGGGAAGCCACCACAGGAGGGGGGCACCGGGCAGCCAGCTAGGGAAGCGCTTGGGCAGAAAGACAGCTGCACAGCTGTCTCTCTGCCTCAGCACCCCCGCCAGCTAGACAAGAGTGATGCGCCCCGTGGCAAGCGCACAGGTCGCACACCCCAAAGGCCGGCCCTGCCGCCGGTCCTTGAGCAGGGAAGCTTCTTCCTGTGGAAAGATAGATTTTTTGGACAATTTTGCCACTGCTAAGTCCAATTTAGGAAGAGCCTCCCAAGTTGAGGTATGTGCCTCCTGCAATTTGTACACAGATTTAAATCTAGAGCCGACATCGAGACGTTTGTCTGGCTTTCCTCAGTCTTTTTGCATCCAGGATTCTAATGAGGGATGGGATGGAAAGGTTTTATCATCATTTTTAGGGAAATAATACAGATCATCTTTAGGTGCTTTATCCCGAACAGATTTATCAGACTCTAAGGTCCCTTTGACTGCTTTTAAGAGTCTTGAGAGGAGTGAGCAGGCAACTTATTTGCTTTAGATAGTCTCCTGCGCTTAGCTCCTGGTCCCCCATCACCAAACATATTAGACAGTTCATCCCTGATAATATCACAAATAGATTCTGCTAGGGAGACATTGGATGTTTGTACTGCAGAACTACACAGTGTGCAAGTGTCAGATGTGTGCTCCTCCGGGAGAGGCTGCTGGCAAGATACACATAATCTATGCTTAGATTTGCTTGTATTATTTTTAGCAGGAGAATCCATGTTGGATCTAAAATATAAAATAACATCCCTTGGAACCCAAAAACTCTTGGCTTAGCTAAGGCCCAATAGATACAACAAAAATGAAATGGCGTTAAGTTTAGCTGAGGTAGTAGAGACAAAAATAATTGTTACCATTCTCTTTAAGGCACTTATGTTCTCCTATAGGCCATAAATACAAAAATTCAATTCCGTAACCTAGATACAGGTATCATGTTCATCCAAATCATGTTTGTCATTCTACAGTACAGGGCATAAACAATGCCATCAATCTTACCCAGTTTACACAATGTGTCTCAGATTGTGCTAGTTCTTGTGGGAACATTTGCATAAATGGGCACTGCCACTTTAAAAACTTTGGAGATATCCTATCTTTTTCTTCTATCTGTAGGAAATGATCTCCACTGTAAGTCTATGGTCTTAAATATATGTAAGTATATCAACATATAACACTGAAGGATCAAAAGGGGAGTACTTGAGCTGCTTCTTATAGAGAGTCTTTGTACTAACCAACAAAGAAAGCTGTGCCTTGTGCAGTGTCCCAGAGATAGGTCCACTGTCCTTTTTTTAGCAGGTATAGGTCAATATCTTGTATATGTGTTTGCACTGAAATAGGTAACTGTAGTATGCAACTCCCGCCACTTGGTGTCACTGCTCCACAATACTTCTCAGGTTCAGCTGAAGGTAAAAGCTCTATAATGGGTTAACTGTTTATGATTTATTCTGTGCTTTGGCCAATCATATCAATTTGTAAGTGATCCAAGATCCAATTTTTGTTGAGTGGGGATGTAAGTGAAGAAGTAGTTTCAGTTTTCAGTATGTCTGTAGTCTGTAGCCCGGCGGCAGTTCTGCCTAGTCTGAGGAGGAGAGAGTGTAGACTATCCAGAGAGTAAGTTATTTAGAGATTCCAGAACTAGCCATGGCTGGTGACAATACCTTAAGGGGAGTGAAAGAGATAGGGACAACTTTATCCACACAGTGGGACTGTCAGAGGAGGAAAGAAGGAGGATTTGTCTACAATCAAGTCATGTCTAACAGCAGCTAGCTAAGTGCAGAGCCAAGACTCCTCTGCAAGTCACTAGTATTCCTAGAGGGTCTCCCCGATAACTAGCAAACCCAAGTTTGGGGCCTGCATTCCCTGATCATGTGTCACTCCGTGCCCACAAGATAGCCAAGACAGACGTTCATCCCTGTGGAAGCAGGTACTGTTCTATCACCACCCCCAAAGTGGTTAGAGTCCCTCTTGTTGAGAGCTTTGGGGTCTGGATAAACCGCTTCCCTTAAGTTACCACCCTACACCAACTCAAGTTACCCTTACCACTTACTGTACACCTAACAGCGTTTAGCTTCACCCTAAGTAAATTACATATTCAAACACACTACAGATCAACCTCGTACAAAGGGATCTTGGAGAACAAGTTGCTTAACTGCTCTTTTGTTCACACTACTGTGTAAGAACCGTATAATTTGTACAACCTATACCTAGTCCCATTATTGGATTCATGAGTGCACAAAATGTCAGGAATAGGTCTGGATAGCATCTGGGAAAGCTGTCTGTTGTCCTTTTTATTATGTCTCAACAATGTCAGGGACCAGGACTACTGCTATATTGCTGTAAAACGGCACTAAAGATAGCTTAGAAGCCATGACTGCCACAGAGCTCAATTTTTCATGTTTCCTATACTGTGAGCTGCATACAAACTCCCTGTACTTTATTATTTAATGTGGAGAAAATCACTTTGAGTGAATGTGTGACCAATGCAAAAGTAAAGAATGGTCTCAGACTTTGAGAAACATCAAGGCCACACAGGAAGAATCATTTCTAAGTGTAATGTTAAAATGGTCACTGGAAAAGCAAAACATGAATATCCTGTGGCTCTGTGTGATTCATCTGTGCATGACTAAACAGTGTAGGCTTGCAGCTGTAGTCCCTTGATGCTTACAGTCTCAAGAAAATAAATGCCATTTTTACTGATTTAGAAATTAAACAGTTGGTATACAATAGGCAACCACGTTTTATGGATCAATGTGCTTAACAGTCGAAAGTCAAATGAAAACAAATTACAACCTCTAAAACCTGCAGAGAATCATTGCAAATTCAGTTAAGGGTGCCTTCACACCTACCGGATCCACAGCAGATCTCACTTCTGCGGATTTGAAGCGAGAACAGCTGTGGATCCGGTATCAATTCACCCCTATGATAGCACATATTTTCAGTGGGATTGACATCCCGCTGTGAATATGTGCTTTAACCCCGCAGCCCCGCCATCGCATCCCCCATTCCCGGCGGCGGCACATTCCCCCCATTCCGGCCACATCTCCCATCAGCCCATCTCCGGCCCGCCGCGAGCATACAGTACCTGCTCGGCAGCGCGGCTGCAGTGAGGCTCCCGGCTCCGGTCCCGCTCAGCTGATCTGAGGGGCTGGGGGTGGGCTGATTGGGGGAAATGCGCCGAAGATGCGACGGCGGGGCTGCGGGCACCAGGGATGTCAATCCCGCTGCGAATATGTGCTATCATAGGGGTGAATTGATACCGGATCCGCATCGGTTCTCGCTTCGAATCAGCAGAAGTGAGATTCGCTGTGGATTCGGTAGGTGTGAAGGCACCCTATAGCTAATTTTTTTTTTTTTTTTTTAATTTAGAACGGATCTAAGGAAGGGTTCACACAGTGTTTTTTGTTCTTTTTTTAAATCTTTTCTTAGTCTTCGTTTTTTGCGAACGATCAACGACGATTTGAGAACATGTTTAAAGATCAAAATGAATGATTTCTCGCTTGTCGTTTGACCGTTCGCTGCGTTTACACGTACGATTATCGTTCAAATTCGATTGTTATCATGCAAATTCGTACGATAATCGTTACGTGTAAATGCAGCATTAATTATTCACAATCAGTTCTTTAAAGGAAAACTAGAAGCAGGTGCAGGTTTGTGCATATGAAACTGCTGATAGCCGCTTACCTCTTCTTACCTCTCCTTACTTGTAAGTCCAACAGTTTTCAAGTGCAAGTAAGTGCATGGCAGGAGGAGGAATGCAGACCACACAACATCGAGCAACTGTATTGTAGCAGCTGTGCCCACCAAAAAAACGAGAAGTATACCAGCAGCAGGCCACTGCTAATAAAGCAACCCATTCTTTCACAAATCTAATGACAGACTGCATTGGTAGCTGCTTGATTCTATACACCTACGGCAATGAAACTGAATAGAACCTTTATTCAGTGATTAGGAAGTGTGTACCGTATAGTGTATGTTATCAAGAGATAACAAGCCTCTCTAAGGGGTGGCCTAGGAAACACAATATAATGCTGATTGCTGGTTTAGGCTGCATTCACACGTCCGTAGATTTGGTGGACCTATGGTACGGTGAACGCCTGTAATGGATTGTTTCCCCTGTAATCATGTCATTACAGTGCTGCAGCAATTCAAAGACTTTCCCCGCTGCCGGCATGATATTGATACATCATGCCAGGTAGGGGAACAAACAAAGCTTTGGATTTATTGTTCTCCCCTTTAATGTTAATGTATTCTTTCTGTGTTCTTAATACTTATGTTTTTAATTTTCTGTAATAAAATAAAAGCAATTTAATAAAGGCTGTGACCATTCATCTTTGAATGACAAAATGAAAATAGTTGGTGTCTGTGTTTTTTATAGTTGAGTGGGTGATAAGGTAGCCAATGTTTTCTCTTTGCAGTGTTGTGTAACAATAATCGGGTACTTTCTATTGACTCAGTGTAAATATCATTCCGTAACGTGAAAAAAAGGCTAGTTTTATCACTAAGGATAGGTGTTTGGGACCTGATTTAGGGGCAGTACTGTCAGATTGCCTTTATTGGGAGGCAGTTACTCGATGGGCTATAAGTGCAAGTGCATTCAGTTAAAGAAGTTTTCCTTGGTAACAGCTGGCTGCAGTCTCTACACTTACTGTACACTGCACAGTTTTTTTTAAACTTTTGTTTTCCAACTTTCTGTTTTTCTTTACCAACTTGCCTTCATGATGAAACTTCCACTAAAGTCAGTGCTTCTTGTATGAATCTGCATACAATTAGAATCTAGTGGCAGTTGCTGGTCGAGAGAGGCATAATGTAAAGGGGTTCATTGGATAGTAATGGTTTTTTGCTTTTTTTTTTTTTTTAATTTAATACATGGCTTTAATAAAGTTATAATATTTGGTATTACCACTTCATTAATTTTTCTAACGACTCAGCAAATTTCCATGCTTGTGTTTTCGTTTTCTCTTTGTTACCATTAACCCTTTGAGGACCAGGCCCAAAATGACCCAGTGGACCGCGCAAATTTTGATCTTAGTGTTTCCGTTTTTCCCTCCCCCCCTTCTAAGAGCTCCAGCACTTTCAGTTTTTTATCTACAGGCCATGTAAGGGCTTATTTGTTACAGGAATAGTTGTACTTTGTAATGGCGTCTTTCATTTTACCATAACATGTATGATGGAATTCCAAATATATTATTTATGAAGATATAAATTGGTGAAATCGCAAAAAAGAATGCAATATGGTAACGTTTGGGGGGTTCCTGTGTCTACGTAATGCACTATATGGTAACAGCGACATGACACTATTATTCTATAGGTCAGTACGAACACAACCATATGCAGGTTTACGCAGATTCTCTAATGTTATATATTTTTTTTAAATGAAATCCTTTTTTTTTGGCAATTAATTATAAATAAAATGGGCCTATTGTGACGCTTATAACGGTTTTATTTTTTCACCTACGGGGCTGTATGGGGTGTCATTTTTTCCGCCATGATCTCTAGTTTTTATTAATACCATATTTGTGAAGATCGGACGTTTTGATCACTTTTTATTAATTATTTTATATATATAATGTAACATAAAATCGGTAATCCGCGCACTTTTTCCCCTCTTTTCGTGTACGCCGTTTACCGTTCGCAATGACGCTTGTTATATTTTAATAGATCGGACAATTACGCACGCTACGGTATATTATATGTTTATCTATTTATTTATTTTTATATGTTTTATTTATATAATGGGAAAGGGGGGTGATTTCAACTTTTATTGGGGGAGGGGTTTTGGGGTAGTGTAATAGTGTTTTGAACTTTTTTTTTTTTTACACATTTGAAGTCCCTTTGGGGGACTTCTACATACACTACTTTGATTTCTACACTGATGAATGCTATGCCATAGGCATAGCATTGATCAGTGTTATCGGCGATCTGCTCATTGAGCCTGCCTGTGCAGGCTCAGTGACCAGAGCGCCGATCGGACCGCGCGGAGGCAGGTGAGAGAGCTCCGGCGGCCGTTTTACCGATCGGGACCCCCGCAGTCACACTGCGGGGGTCCCGATCGGTAAGTGACAGGGGACTCCCCCTGTCACTTACACTTAAACGCCGCGGTCGCGGCGTTTAAGGAGTTAATGACACGCGGCAGCGCGATCGCTGCAGCGTGTCATTACCGGTGAGGTCCCGGCTGCTGATTGCAGCCAGCCCCCACCTGCTATGAAGCGCGCTCCGCTCCGGAGCACGCTTCATAGCGTGAGAAACACCCAGGGAGTACAGTTACGCCCTAGGTCGTCTGGGGACAGACTTCCATGGCGTAACTATACGCCCTGGGTCGTCTAAGGGTTAAAAAGCCTTTGAAATGTTTGTGTATTCCGCATGTGGCGATACCAAATATGTTTATTTTTTTCTTCTACATTTTTAATTTAAAATATAGGAAAAGGGGGGTGATTTAGACTTTTATTACTGGATGTATTTATCCTAGGGGTCTTCTATGAGCAATACTTTGATTGCTTACAGTGGGGGAAAAAAGTATTTAGTCAGTCACCAATAGTGCAAGTTCTCCCACTTAAAAAGATGAGAGGCGTCTGTAATTTACATCATAGGTAGACCTCAACTATGAGAGACAAAATAAGAAAACAAATCCCGAAAATCACATTGTCTGATATTGTAAGAATTTATTTGCAAATTATGGTGGAAAATAAGTATTTGATCACCTACAAACAATCAAGATTTCTGGCTCTCACAGACGTGTAACTTCTTCTTTAAGAGTCTCCTCTTTCCTCCACTCATTACCTGTAGTAATGGCACCTGTTTAAACTTGTTATCAGTATAAAAAGACACCTGTGCACACCCTCAAACAGTCAGACTCCAAACTCCACTATGGTAAAGACCAAAGAGCTGTCAAAGGACACCAGAAACAAAATTGTAGCCCCGCACCAGGCTGGGAAGACTGAATCTGCACTAGGCAACCAGCTTGGAGTGAAGAAATCAACTGTGGGAGCAATAATTAGAAAATGGAAGACATACAAGACCACTGATAATCTCCCTCGATCTGGGGCTCCACGCAAAATCTCACCCCGTGGGGTCAAAACGATCACAAGAACGGTGAGCAAAAATCCCAGAACCACGCGGGGGGACCTAGTGAATGAACTGCAGAGAGCTGGGACCAATGTAACAAAGCCTACCATCAGTAACACACTACGCCGCCAGGGACTCAGATCCTGCAGTGCCAGACGTGTCCCACTGCTTAAGCCAGTACATGTCCGGGCCCATCTGAAGTTTGCTAGAGAGCATTTGGATGATCCAGAAGAGTATTGGGAGAATGTCCTATGGTCTGATGAAACCAAAGTGGTACTGATTGGTAGAAACACAACTTTTCGTGTTTGGAGGAAAAAGAATACTGGAGTTGCATCCATCAAACACCATATCTACTGTAAAGCATGGGGGTGGAAACATCATGCTTTGGGGCTGTATCTCTGCAAAGGGGCCAGGACAACTGATCCGGGTACATGAAAGAATGAATGGGGCCATGTATTGTGAGATTTTGAGTGCAAACCTCCTTCCATCAGCAAGGGCATTGAAGATGAAACGTGGCTGGGTCTTTCAACATGACAATGATCCAAAGCACACCGCCAGGGCAACGAAGGAGTGGCTTCGTAAGAAGCATTTCAAGGTCCTGGAGTGGCCTAGCCAGTCTCCAGATCTCAATCCTATAGAAAACCTTTGGAGGGAGTTGAAAGTCCGTGTTGCCAAGCGACAGCCCAAAACATCAGTGCTCTAGTGGAGATCTGCATGGAGGAATGGGCCAATATACCAACAACAGTGTGTGCCAACCTTGTGAAAACTTACAGAAAACATTTGACCTCTGTCATTGCCAACAAAGGATATACAACAAAGTGTTGAGATGAAATTTTGTTACTGACCAAATACTTATTTTCCGCCATAATTTGCAAATAAATTCTTACAAAATCAGATGTGATTTTCTGGATTTGTTTTCTCATTTTGTCTCCCATAGTTGAGGTCTACATATGGTGTCAATTACAGGCCTTTCTCATCTTTTTAAGTGGTGAACTTGCACTATTGGTGACTGACTAAATACTTTTTTCCCCACTGTATATCTAGGTATTGCATTGATGCATTAACTCGGCATTCTAGTGCTTCAGCCTGCTGGAGCCAGACTAAATCAAACACTGAGTCAGGCAATAGAGGTCTCAGGCTGCAGTGACAATGGAGACGATGGCGAGCCGAACCAATGGGCCACTAATGAGGTATGTAAAGGCTGTTTAAATGCCACTGTCAGTTTGGAGGTATCTAAATGGTTAAATAGACGGCAAGGGCGATTGTTCTGTGCTGGCTTTGGTGCAAACTAGAAAGGAGAGAGACGGGGGCGCCTTCTGGTGTAGTAAGTGTCAATAAATAATGGACATTCACCTAGTATAGTCGTGCTAGATTATAGGCACAATTTTATAGAGCGCATATGGACACCTCCTCCACCGCAGCATACCATGGACTCTCAGAAGAAGACTGGAGTGAACAAAGTAGAACAAATATCCCAGCAGAGAACATCTGGGACCAGGACCCTCTTGTATGGATTTAGCACAGGTGTAAAGGTGTCATAAGTAATAGTTGTCTCACAACGGACTGATAACCATATAAAAAGGGCTTTAGCCCCAAAAACAGGACTTAAAGGGAACCAATCACCCAGAAAATCAATGTAAAGACAAGGATATGTGCTGATAGATCACCCAGCACACTTCCCAAACATGCCCCTGTAACCTCTGTGCCCCCTCAATTAGACAGTAATCTTACTTTGTTCAGGTCACGCGCTGTATGTAAATTTTTGCTAAGTAGTCCTGGTGGGCGTATGTAGTCCTGGTGGGCGTATGTAGTCACGGTCCGGGGGCGTATCTAGTCACGCTCCGGGGGCGTATGTAGTCACGGTCTGGGGCTGTAATCACGCCCAGAGGGGCGTGATTCGGAGGCTTGCGGTCCAGTGACGTCATCCAGCGGCTTGCGTTCCGCGTCGTGGCCGCGACGACGTGTTTGGGAACCCGCGCATGCGCAGTACGGCGGGAGACGACGCTGACGTACTGCGCATGCGCGGGTTCCCGAACACGTCGGCGTGGCCGCGACGCGGAACGCAAGCCGCCGGATGACGTCACTGGACCGCAAGCCTCCGAATCAGGCCCCTCTGAGCGTGATTACAGCCCCAGACCGTGACTACATACGCCCCCGGACCGTGACTAGATACGCCCCCGGACCGTGACTACATACGCCCACCAGGACTACATACGCCCACCAGGACTACTTAGCAAAAATTTACATACAGCGCGTGACCTGAACAAAGTAAGATTACTGTCTAATTGAGGGGGGCACAGAGGTTACAGGGGCATATTTGGGAAGTGTGCTGGGTGATCTATCAGCACATATCCTTGTCTTTACATTGATTTTCTGGGTGATTGGTTCCCTTTAACTCCAGTTATCCAAAATAAATGTTTATTACAGCAATGCGTTTCAGCGCTATATTACAGGAAGGCACTAATAACTTTGGAGTTAAGTCCCATAATCGGGGCTGTAGCCTGTCTCATATGGTTATGGGCCCATTGTGAGACGACTATTATCTACAATACCTTTACACCTGCGCTAAGTCCATACAAGAGGGTCATAGTCCCAGATGGTCTCTGCGGGGATATTCATTCTACAATGTACAGAATAGCAGTAGCGGATTATAATCGGTCTGTTTTGGGTGGTAGCCCGGGGCCCTGAGCTCCGGGGCGGCCCATGGGCACCCAAAAATACTTTCAGTGGTGTACTGTGTCCTGGCTATAGTTCTACCATGATTAACAAATATTACTGCTTTTTTACCACAATTTTGCACAAATCAGGACATCATAACAATCTCTTTCCTGTACTATAAACACCATGCTAGTGCTGCCATAGTTACAGTGGGGTGGGGGGGGTCCAGGCTTGGTGAACAGCCCAGGGCCTATGGTAAAGTTTTTTTTTTTTTTTTTCTGGATGAAATCATTTATTGTACGATTGATTCACAGATTGAGGAGACAGATGGGGTGAGAAGAGGATGGCCTGCATTCCTTTTTTTTTTTTTTTTATTCCTAAAGTTTTTTTATTTTCCATATGTAATTCACATAACAAATCCTTTACCTTAACTACAACCATCCCTAGACAAAAATACCCCTTCCCCCCCAAAGTGCCTATTTGTTTTGGCAGCCCAAATACTATTATATACAAATACAAACAATAATATTACTATCCTGTGGGATTAAACCCCTAGGACGCCCAACCTGTACTTACTTTAAAATTCAACTCTTTAATATCTTTCCTCCACCACCCCCCTAAAGTAAATAAAATTAGCTATCCAGCAAACATTTGGGCATCAGCGCGGCCCCGCCCGCATCACCCCCAGGACCCCAGCGGAACGGGACGAGGACAAAACCGGACCCCCCAACAGCCCATACTGTTGCTTTATTACAAAAGATAGTATGCCTCTTCTCACTTTCATACTTACTCGCCCTTGGACCGGACGTACCCATTACTGGGCACCCCAGGCCATTGATGAGCTTATTCACTTCATATTAGAGACCAAGACCGATGTTACCCATACCTCTGGTCTCAACCTCCACACTATCCCCGGAGCCCCCCCCACTGCCCATATATTATGGACAGCCGGCAGCCTCCTAATGGACAGATTTTATCGTACAAACATCCATACACGAGGCTCAAACTAAACTATACTTTTAAGTCATCAGACAGATGTTAAAATAGCCATTTAGACTCCACTGTTATCATACTGGCACCTAATTTTTTATAAGATAGCTGCACAGGGGGTCCACCCATCCCCCCCCCACCCCCCCGGCCCCAAGGACAAGCGCAGACGGGCCACGCCGACACCCCATTCATACAGTCACCATTCAACCCAACTTTATTATGATTACCACCTGGGCGTCCCAAGAGTACCCCACAGGTTACAGTTCTTAATCCTTAACCCCCTAAATTCCCTCAATCATAAATTGGGCACCAGAACAAAAAACAAAATATATTTATCTTACTTCCCACCCTATACCCACCCCAACCCCAACCCCCTCAGCAGGCCGGGAGAGAGAAAAACAAACAAAAAAAAAAAACACATTGCTAAGTATTACTACCACTCCAATATTTCTCCCAACGCTCAACAATCTCCCTTAACTTTCCATCTCCTTTTTTCATTATATATTTATTATGCCATAGCTCATTCTTTAGAATTGTGTTACTTAGTTCTTGCCATTCTGCAATCATTAAGGAATTGGGTGAGATCCAATTGCGGAGGATAATCACTCGAGCCGCCAAGATGAAGTTATAGATTATCTTTTTGGTACATTTAGACAGATGTTGATCTTCATACACTCCTAGGATTGCGCAGATATACTCATCCCTAATTACCAAATCAAATAAACGTGATAGTATTAAAAAAATCTCTACCCAAAATTTATTTACAACTCCACATTCCCACCAACAGTGTTCTAGTGATACATTGTCAGCTCCACATTTACAACAGCTGACCAAGCTACCTTTTTTCCATTTGTTTATATCTTTTGGTGAATAATACAATCTATGAATACAAAAAAATTGCAACACCATATTTTTCTTATCAGTGATGTATTTTCGTGCATTACCATATACCTTTGACCAGAAAACCTGGTCTCTATCTCCAATTACGCTTGCCCACTTCTTTTGTGAAGCTATATCACGCTTTATCTTAATACAATTCCCATATACCTTATACAACTTAGTAATCTTACCCTTAGCTCTACTACTTATTTCTAATATTTGTGCTATACCTTCAGAGATAATCACATTCCAACATATATTTGGGTCAGTGTTTCTAGCTGCGTGCTTCACCTGCAAAAACCTTAAATAACATAACGGTGTCGGAAAATTAACATTTAACTCATCATATGACTTAAAACTCTCGTTTGTGAAAAAACTGGTAAGCGTATTTTAATCCTTTTTTAATCCAGTATTCCGGATCTGGTATTTTTACGAATTCTGGAAACTGGCTATTACCCCACAACGGGGTAAATGAGTATATCCCTTCCTTGTTGTCACCTTTTTTCACCACTTCCCACACTTTAATAGCCAGTTTATATGTCGAGTACCTTGGATATCTTTCCATCATCTTCATCTCTAGGACTTCAAAAATATCCTCTGCCCAGCCTCTTTGCTCAGCTACCCATTTTTCCAGAAATTCTACCCCCCTCCAATTCACCAACCAGGCTAGATTGGAGGCAATAAAATACCCCAAAAAATCCGGCACTGCCAATCCACCCTTCTCCTCAGGCAATTCAAGAAACTCTAGTTTTAGTCGCACCCTTTTTCTATTCCATATGAGCTCATTTAGCAACCCGTCTATTTTTTAAAAAATTTTTCTATCTATCCAGACGGGAGATCCCCCTAATACATAATTCAGTTGTGGGAGCCAAATCATCTTTATTAGACCCACCTTGTCTGCCCTGGACAGGGGTAACTTATTCCATATATCAATCTGCTGTTTCAACTTTTTTAACCTAGGCAACACGTTTAAATATTTAAATCTGCTAGGGTCTGCCGCAATCCACACTCCAAGATATTTAAACACCCCATCTGGGCTCAATATTTTAAGGACTGTATAGGAGTTCACCCTTAGTTTATCATCCAAGGGGAGCAAAACTGATTTCCCCCAGTTAATGGTTAACCCAGATAGCTGACCAAATCTACCTAGTTCACCCATCACCTCTTCCAAACCTGTAACAGTATTCCCCAAAAACAACAAGAGATCATCACCAAATAAGGCTATTTTGTCCCCCTTCCCCCCGGCTCCAAAGCCCTCTATCCCTTCATTGTTGTTTATACTTCTAGCAAATGGCTCCATTACCAGGGCAAAGAGCAGGGGGGAAAGGGGACATCCCTGCCTAGTCCCCCTGGCCAGACAAAAACTCTCCGACGAACACCCATTCACCGTTACCCTAGCTCTTGGGCTACAGTAAATTATTTGCATCCATCTGAGAAATACATCCCCAAACCCAAATTCCTTTAGTGTCCTCCATAGAAAGGGCCACTCCACACTATCAAACGCTTTAGCGGCGTCTAATGACAGTATGGAGTGGCCCCCCCCCCTGTCGGCCCACCTGTATGTTCACAAATGTTCTCCTAATATTATCATGGGTGGATCTACCCGGAATAAAGCCCGATTGATCCCTCCCGACCAAAGAAGTAAGAACCCTCATCAGCCTATTAGCCAGGATTTTCGACAGTAGCTTCATGTCTGCATTTATCAACGCTATGGGTCTATACGATTCTGGCTCAGTCACATCCTTATCCGGCTTGGGGACTAAAACGATATCTGCATCGTACATAGACTCAGAGAGGTGACCTCTAACATACGCATTACATAACATCTCCTGAAACTGGGCTAGCATAACTTTATCCATTGCCCTTAAGACTTCTGTCGGGAGCCCATCTGGTCCTGGGGTTTTCCCTAATGGCATACCTCTAAGTGTTTCTCGCAGTTCCTCAATTTCAATGGGACGATCTAGCCAATGTTTCTGCTCTTCCAATAGTTTGGGCATTTCTAAAGTAGAAAAGTACTCGTCTAGGCCCAATCCTTCCTGCCATCTAGATCTATAGAGCTCCTTGTAGAATCCCACAAATACCTCTAATATTCCTTCAAGGTCTCTCACCATCGATCCTTCTTGGTCTTTAATTTCTATCACTATTTTCTTGGATTCTTTCCCTTTTACCAGGGAAGCCAATAGTTTTCCCGGTCTCCCCCCTTGCGAGTAGCAATACGCACCCTTAAATCTAAGCTGATTCTGGACTTTCTCCCTGACAAACTGAGTAAGTTCTTGCGTAGCATTCTTCCATCTGGTTTTAGCTTCTATCGTCTCTGATTCTACGTATAGATTTTCTGCTGTTAATACCTCTTGCCTAAGAGACTCCTCCCTTTCTCTAAACTTTTTCCTAACCCCGCTAACTTGTGCAATCAGGAGTCCCCTTAAGTAGGCTTTAGAGGTATCCCAAACAACATGAGGGCCTGCGGAACCCTTATTAACATCAAAAAATCTATCCATTTCTACTACAATCCTATTCATATCTATCAAGTTCAGCCAGTGAGAGTTGCATCTAAATGATTGAGAACGCCCACTCTTCTTTACTGTTAGATCAATGTCTACCCTCACAGGAACATGATCGGATAGACTACGGGGTTCACACTTGATATTTTTAATCAGCCTCAAGGCTCTATCGTTAACCAATATCAAATCCAACCTTGAAAACACCCCGTGTGACGCGTTATAGCAAGTATATACTCTGTCTTCTGGGTGAAGATAACGCCAAGCATCAATCCAGTTAAATTCATCCAAGATTTTTTGTAGAGGTGAGCCCGGTATCCTGGTTACTGTTCTCCCGTCTACCCTCATACGGTCCCTCCCCTCATCCGGGACCGTATTAAAGTCCCCCATCATGTATACCGGCCATCCCCTGTGATTCAGCGAAAATCTAAAGAATTTAAGACACACATCCATTGAAAAGGGTGAGGGAATGTATACAAATGCCAATATCATAGGCACAGAATCTATATTACAGGCCAGGAAGACAAATCTGCCCTCCGGGTCCACCTCTGATTTTATAGGCTCAAAATTAACTAGATAATGGATCAGTACACTCACCCCTCTTGCATAGGCCGAGTACACTGCGTGATACTGGTGAGACACCCACCGACGTTCCAAAACACAGGTCTTCTCCTGGACCAAATGGGTCTCCGTAATACATATTATGGCCGGAAGGTGTCTCAGCAGCTCTCTTAACACAGCATATCTTTTCAGTCTATCGTTAATCCCCCTAGCATTCCAAAATACCAACTTCACCATTCACAAGGAGGGAAGAGATGAGAAGAAAAGGAAGTAAGAGAGGAGAGAAGAAAAAAAAAAAAAAAAACCCCGGACCTGCTGAGCCCCCCCCCCCCCAACCCACCTGATATCCAAAAACATCTTTGGATATCACTAGTCTAAGTGCCTGCGGCGCGCGGCACCCAACCACCTGCTGCGGAAGCAGGGAAATAAAAATGGTTATAATCCAACAGTTTCAAGCCAAGACACCACATCTTCAGGACTCTCAAAAAAGAAAGTTTTTTGCTGATGTATCACCCTAAGTTTTGCCGGATACAACACTGCAAACTTAAGATTATGCTGTCTAAGTCTTCTTTTTACATCTACAAATTTCTCTCTTTTTTTCTGCGTGGCATTTGAGTAGTCTGAATACAAAAAGATTTTTGAGCCATTTATTTCTCTAGGGGGATTTTCCCTCATTTTGCGTAGAATCAGATCCTTATCTTTTGCACAGTGAATTTTAGCAATTACTGGTCTTGGGCTATCTCCTGGGACTCTACGTTTAACGGTAATTCTGTGCGCCCTCTCAACACAGAAATGCTTTGGGATTTCCTCCTCCTTCATGTCGGCTAGTAGCCATTCTTGTATGTATCTAGTGCAATCTGAACCCTCTGTTCCCTCAGGGATGCCCACAATTCTCAAATTAGCTCGTCTATTTCTATCCTCTAAATCAATTATTTTTGTGAGTAGTTCTGTATTTATTTTCTTTATTTCATTAGACTCACTTGTCAACCGTGACACCTTAGTTTCCAAGGATTCAATCCTATGCTCTGCTTCTGTTACTCTATCTCTCATGGTGTTAAGGTCACTGCGTATTATTGAGACTTCGAGCTTGATTTCCCCTACCTGCCCTGTTAACCCAAACAAAGCATCGTTTGATTTGTTCACTGCTTGTAATATGTCTGCTAATGTAGGTTCCACACTCTTTGCAACTTGGGGTTCCTGAATTACCGATACGTCAGCAAAAGATTGATCAGTGCAACTTTGGGATACATTACCCGTACTTAGCCTTGCAGCTGTACCCCTCCCCTGCAGCGAGGGACTCAGAAACTTATCCATTTTTTCCGATTTATCGGTCTTTTTTCTCACTGCAGGAGGAGGGGTCGCCGCCTTTGTTTGATTTGTGTTGTTGCTATTTTTAGTTCTCATATCGTATTTACTCCAAGACTGCTACAAACGTATTCACAATCAATACAGTCAAAGGTACCATGTACCCTCTCCCAGAGTCCCAGTTCACAACCCCCACGCCTACCAACAGCACACAGCAAGCGTAGAGTCTTAGAATATCCAAAAATCACGTGAACTAGTGGTCCAGTCCTTCCAGATTTAATATCTTTTTACTGCCTCTCTATCCTATACAGCTAGCCAGAAAGAGTCACCAATATTGCTTTTAAATGTCCGGGGTACAATAGCCCCACCTCAGAACAGTCTCACCCATCTGATGCGATCCACGATTTCAAAGTCAGAGGGTCCCACAGGTCCCAAAGTGCTCACGCCACACACGCCACAGCAGGTGTCTCAAGTCGTCCAGCTCCCCTCACATGCGTCTCCGGCTGCTCCCAGCGACCTCTTCAGAGCTCCAAGAGCTCCACGCCACACCACAGCGCCCTCTTACTCCTCGTGGACCCCGCCTCTCCTACTGTCCAGCCTCCTCAAGCGTTCGTCTCCGCAACCTCCGAACCACACCGGTAAACGCCGGGCACGCTATCAGGGACCGGAACACCACCGTCAATCCACTCAGTCTCCTCAGCCGCTCTCCATTTGCATCGGACGGTCGTCTCTGTCCCTCTGTCTCTCGGCTCACAGCTTCATCCCCCGCTCACACAGCATGATCCGGCACCGCGCGCCTCCGACGTGATCACGGCTACGTCATCACGCACGCACCTCCCCCCCCAACAGACTGTGGTTTTACCCGCTAACAAGGGTAATTCCCATGGGGCAATGTCTATCACTATACCGGCCTATGGTAAAGTTACTTCGCCCCTGCAGAATAGCCAATGCGGCAAGATTTTAGCCCCCCCAAAAAAATATTGAACATAGTTTCATTCACTACAAAGCCAGAAAAATGCTGCCATTATCCAAGCCTTTTTTTTCTGCAAAAAATAAAAAATTTGAAATGTGTGAAGGAGCCCTAGGTTAGTGAAAGCCCAGCTATGATCAGTGTTGGCAGGTAGGCTTAATAGTAGTCTAAACTGCAAAGAAAAGAGCCTGATCAGTGGTTAAGGCTTCTGTGTCATGTCTAGAAATAATTTATTTACAGTGCAATGTGGTGTGCTCATATTAGGTGGCTTATATCAGATTTGTCATCAGCAGCATTTTCAAGCTCTGTCTTGCATCACCCAGAGATTTCACGGCTTTGCAGAGTCATTAGTATGAAAAAATATTTAAAGTACTGCCTCATGTTACCCGAGTACTTTTCTTCTAATCACTATATAAGGATGAAAACCTACATGGACTGGAAGCTGAACATACAGTAATTACATTTTGAAAATAACTACTTTTTTAAAACAGTAATTAATGATGTAATGAATGATGAAATTAATACATAACAGAATGAGAGTTCAGTGGACTCACTTCCAAAAAGTGGACGTGGTAATTTTATCGTGGGGCCTAATATACATATGTCATCTGCTCTCAGTATTATGGGTTCTAATTCCAACAGGAGCAAAAAAAAAACTAACTGGTTGAACTTGATAGACATACACTATATTGATAAAAAAAAATACGAAGTTTACTCCTAATTATTAAAGCAGAAATTCAGCAGATTTTTTTTCTTTCAAATCAACTGGTGACAGAAAGTTCCAGAGATTTGTAATTTACTTTTAATACAAAAAAAAAAAATATCACATTTTCCAGTACTGTATGTCCTAAAAGAAGTGGTGTATTCTTTACAGTCTGACACAGTGCTCTCTGCTGCCACCTCTGTCCATATCAGGAACTGTCCAGAGCAGTAGCAAATACCCATAGAAAACCTCTCCTGCAACCAAACACATACCTATGGAGAAGTAGCCCATTTCTTATGTCTCATACACAATACAGCGAAGAAATAGCATCTAACCTCAGAGAATTCTTTATGTTTAACTAAGTAGTAGATAGTGACCCACATATAGTCTGGAATGCCCATAAGGCATATATCAGAGGCCATTTTATTAAATTAGGCTCCATGGTCAAAAAAGCTAGGGATAAACAGATCACTGATATAATAGCCACAATTAACCTGTTAGAGTCACAAAATAAACAATCCCCAAATGCCACTCAGGCGAACAAGTTAAGAGAATCACGTCTGCAGTTACGCAATCTCCTATTATCTTATTATGAATTTTTTTTCTTAAAGTGAAAGCTTCCTATTATGCGCAGGATAATAAATCCGGCAAACTATTAGCTGCCCGGATTAAATCGAGGCAACTAAAATCTAAACTGCCATTTGTGCATCACCACCAGACAGGAGCCAAATTATATGCACCTAATGATATAGCTAACGCTTTCCAGGCGTTTTATTCCAACCTATATAACCTCAGAGATAATACACCTAATATTCCCTCTCTAAAAGAGGATATTTAATCTTTCTTAGCTACACTTAATTTACCCAAACTCTCTGCAGAACAACTAAGCAGCCTCAATGCAGAAATTACAGTACCAGAGTTGTTGTCATTGATCAGGTCCATGCAGTCAGGTAAAGCCCCGGGCCCAGATGGCTTTGCAAGTGAATACTATAAGGTTTTGGTTTGATTTTAGCCTCTCCCATCCGAGATTTTTGCCAACATGCCATCACTAAGGGTAATTTTCCACAAGAAAACTTGCAAGCACACATAGTGACAATCCCGAAACCAGGGAAGGCCCCTACCCATCCTCAGAATTTCAGGCCCATATCATTATTGAATAATGATATCAAGCTATTTGCCAGATTAATAGCACAGCGACTAGCTCCACTGCCACCTAGCCTGATAAGCGATGATTGCGACGTTTTGTCCCAGGCCGTCAGGCATCTGACAATACACGTAGGCTGCTGAACATCTTGCACATAGTGAAGCAGAGGGGTGCCCCCGTCTTGGTGTTGGCGCTTGATGCCGAGAAGGCATTCGACCGGCTTCGCTGGTCCTTTGCCTTCTCGGTACTCGAAAGGATGGGATTTGCTGGCAACATAATATCTGCCATAGCAGCATTATACTCTAATCCTTCGGCAAAAGTGTTTGTAAATGGAGCTTTGTCATAAGATCTCATAATAACTAATGGAAGCAGGCAGGGGTGCCCACTGTCTCCTTTAATCTTTATACTTTCTATGGAGCCTTTTGCCCAAGCCATACGCAGCAGCGGAGATATTACAGAGGTTATGATCGGTGATAAGGAGCATACTATAACTCTTTATGCAGATGATGTCATACTGACACTATCAAATCCAACGGAGTCTTTGCCAGCGGTTATGGACCTCATCAATAAATATGGTATTCTATCATACTATCACCTCAATACATCTAAAACTCAGGCACTGCAACTTAATTTACCCCAGGAGGTATATACTAACATAAAAGAGACATTTTCCTTTGACTGGAAAGCAGAGGGAATAGATTATTTAGGAATCACACTGACAGCCCCACATGATAGGCTATACGCAGCTAACTATGAACCTTTGTTGAAAAAGGTGACTGAAGAAGCCCAGATACTGTCTAAATACGAGATTTCCTGGATTGGTAGGGTGGCCTCCTGTGAAATGTTTCTATTGTCCCGATTCCTATATGTGTTTCGTACTGTCCCAATAGCTCTACCTGCCCGCTTTTTTACTAAGGCCCAAAAAATTATTAATTCCTTTGTTTGGGCAAATAAGAGATCAAGAGTTGCCACAAAAATTTTGTTCAAACATAGAGGAGTTGGAGGGCTGGGTGTCCCCGAATTAAAAAGTTACTATATTGCCTCTATGGTAGCGGGAATTAGAAAGTGGTGGCAAGCAGACTCGCCCGCTCCGTGGATACAAATAGAATCTAATGAAGTAGCCCCACTTAGCCTTAACCATGTTATGTTCCTCCCTTTCTGGAAGGGACTACGCTTTGCCTGTTCTAACCCTTTAGTCCTAGCATCTCTCCAAGCTTGGAAACAGTACCACATTTCCTCAGACTCCAACGCTGAACTCCACCCCTCTGTAACCCCTCTGTCATTTATTAAAGCAAATGTGCCAAATCTTTCACTTTCCGAATGGAAAGCTAAGGGTCTAACCACCACAGCACAATTCTATGAGGCTGATCTTCTCCGCCCTTATCAAAGTCTGCAGGATGAATTTAATATACCAAAAGAAGACTTCTACAAATTTTTACAAGTAAGACATTTTTTGCAAAAGCTGAGACCTTCAGGAATAAGGGCGGAGAAATCTGTATTTTTATTCTTATTTTCTAACAAAAAAGGCCTGCGTGCTATATATGAGCAACTAAATAACCTGACGTCCTTTACAAAAATGTCGCCCTTGTGTATTTGGGAGCGGGAGCTGGGCCGGCAATTTAGTGACAAAGATTGGCAAGCAGCCTTCTCTGTTATACATAAAACCTTCACATGTAGCACCCATATAGAATCTGCTATAAAACCATCTTGCAATGGTACTACACACCCACAAAACTGGCTCATATCTACCCCGGAACATCAGACAAATGCTGGAGGAATTGTGGCGACCGGGGCACGCTCTTCCATCTGCTTTGGCAGTGCCCTGTAGTGAAACCGTATTGGAACTCATGTATTACAATCATTAATAGAGTACTACAGGTGCAGCTGCCCCTGGGGCCCCACATGATCCTTCTTTTCTTGGATACCCACTCTATTCCTCCCACAATCAGACCATTAGCTTGTCTACTATTCATACATGCAAAAATAGTGTTAGCCAGATACTGGAAAACTTGTAACCTCCCTCCGGAAAATGAGTATATAACAGCAGTAAACTCATCTTTCCATTTTGAAAAGGTTTTAGCATATGGCGCTGGCTCAGCTCAACCTTTTCTACGCAAATGGGGTTTATGGATGGAATCATCATACTGTAGACACACAATAAGCAGCTCACATATGGGCTTTGAGGAAATGTACATTATATTATAATATATTATTTTTCTCTCTTTACCTTGTATATTATCTTTACTGACAAACCAGTATACTTTACACCAATTTTCTCAGGAGGTGCTACACCTTATGTCATTCTACCATGCTGAATGTATGTTACCACAATTTTATATCTATATAATATACCGAATGTTATTCCTGTTGTTTCTAAACGTTAACTATACTGTTGGCACTAAAGTCAGTGCTTATAGATTTTCTCTTTTGTAATTTGTTCTTAAAAACCTAATAAAAACATTGAACCAGAAAACCTCTCCTGCTCTCCAGAATGGACAGAATGCCCCTTCCTGTAGGGAATACAGCCGCTAATAAGTACTGAAAGACTTGAGATTTTTTAATAAAAGTAATCTAAAAATCTCTGGCACTTTCTGACACCAGCTAATTTAAAGACATTTTTTGGGAGGTGAACTACCCCTTTAGGGTCAGGTGTTTCGGCCACAAGCACAGAGCCATGCCATCACCATAGACAACCATTTGTAGCATAATGGTTCACACAGATGTTCACACATAAATACAGCTGTAAAATAAAGGCTCTATTTGATTGGGACCATCAAAACAATAGACATGCTTATTATTTACCATCTGCTTTTGCAAAATACGCCCATTTTTTTCACCTGTTCACACATTTTACTTACTTATTTTGACTCACGTGCAATTTAGGTTCAAAACTGCTGACACTGATAGATAACTGTTAGAACAAGAAGACGTGTACACATCAGTCTGGGCCTCTATAACATAGAAAACGGCTTTTTATTCTCCAGTGTAAAGTATCAAGCATGCTGGGAGATGTAGTCCTGTATATTACCCCACACATCCTGCTGGAAGATGTAGTCCTGTATATTACCACACACCATGCTGGGAGATGTAGTCCTGCATCTTACCACACAGCATGTTGGGAGATGTAGTCCTGTATGTTACCACACACCATGCTGGGAGATGTAGTCCTGTATATTACCACACAGCATGCTGGGAGATGTAGTCCTGCATCTTACCACACAGCATGCTGGGAGATGTAGTCCTGCATCTTACCACACACCATGCTGGGAGATGTAGTCCTGCATCTTACCACACACCATGCTGGGAGATATAGTCCTGTATATTACCACACACCATGCTGGGAGATGTAGTCCTGTATATTACCACACACCATGCTGGGAGATGTAGTCCTGTATATTACCACACACACAACATGCTGGGAGATGTAGTCCTGTATATTACCACACAACATGCTGGGAGGTGTAGTCCTGTATATTACCACACATCATGCTGGGTGATGTAGTCCTGTATATTACCACACACCATGCTGGAAGATGTAGTCCTGTATATTACCACACACCATGCTGGGAGATGTAGTCCTGTATATTACCACACACCATGCTGGAAGATGTAGTCCTGTATATTACCACACACCATGCTGGGAGATGTAGTCCTGTATATTACCACACACCATGCTGGGAGATGTAGTCCTGTATATTACCACACACCATGCTGGGAGATGTAGTCCTGTATATTACCACACACCATGCTGTAAATTACACAGGCAAATTATTTAAAAAGTTTCATAAATGTTTTATTTGTCAAAAATGTGTACTTCTTGTTATAGGAAAATAGACATAGGGGGGGATTTATTATAGACTAGAAGTTTATATGTCACAACACATTAGAGTAAGGTGTCTCAAGGGTGTAAGTGTGTAAAAACGATAATGTGGAACATGATAAACACCGTACACCGCCTCTCTTACACTGTACCCATCAGCTCTGCTCCCCCAAAGATGGACACTCTGCAGTACACACCGTTATTGTGTGAGGTGAGGAGGAAAAGGGAACTACAGTGGTACCTCGGTTCTCAAACTTAATTGGTTCCGGAAGGCAGTTTGGGAACCAAGCAGTTTGAAAACCGAGCAGTATCTTCCCATAGGAAATAATGTAAATGTGATTAATTGGTTCCAGCAGCCACCAATAATTACCTACAATACTCATTTATTACACTGATAAGTGCTCAGTATAATCACTACAGTACAGTACAGAACAGCACTATACTGTACAGGACATTAAACATAAGAAATGTTCATCAGAACCAGCAATTATAATACAGTAGTCACCAACTCCTCACCCATCCTTTACTGTATAGCATCCCCTCCATCCAAGCACTGTAATGTATGGGAGATGGTGGTGCACTGCCTGTACTACTACTGCACTGTATATGCACTCCAGCAGTCTTACCCCTACAGCACTGTACTGTATGTGGAGCCTTACCATTGCTTAACTCGCCAGTTACAACCCACCATCCACGGTCGCAAAAACGTTCAAAAAACGTTCGAAAACCGAGCAAAGTTCAAATTCCAAACACTACTTCTGGGTAAATTTTCGTTCGAATACCAAGCAGTTTGAATTCCAAAGCGTTCGAAAACCGAGGTATTACTGTATAACGAATGTGGACGGCACACAGGAGCGCCCCCTGCTGGTCACTCTCCTTCTCTTCTCTCTCCCACTGGCTATAGGAGTATACTCTGCCCAGACAAAAACACCCGATGGGCAGAGGTCTCGGTAGATTTATCACACAGTGTCCTTGTTTGCACATAGTAACCAATCACCGCTCAGCTTTCACATATTATTTGCTCTGGTAAAGTGAAAGGGGAGCTCTGATTGGTTGCTATGGGCTACTAAGGGAAATTTATTGTGCAGTCACAATACGGATTCGGTGCAGAGGTTTCTCTGGGAACCTTAAAGGGGTTGTCCAGCGAAAAAATGTTTTCTTTCAAATAAACTGGTATCAGAAAGTTAAATAGATTTGTAATTTACTTCTATTTAAAAATCTCAAGTCTTCCCATACTTATAAGCTACTATATATCCTGCAGGAAGTGTTGTTTGTTTACATTCAGAAACAGTGCTCTCTACTGACATCTCTGGCGGAGTCAGGAACTGTCCTGAGCAGGAGAGGTTTTCTATGGGGACTTGCTGCTGCGCTGGACAGCTCCGCCAGAGATGTCAGTAGAGAGCACTGTTTCTGAATGTAAACAAACAACACTTCCTGCAGGATATATAGTAGCTTATAAGTATGGAAAGACTTGAGATTTTTAAATAGAAGTAAATTACAAATCTATTTAACTTTCTGAAACCAGTTGATTTGAAAGAAAAAAAAATTTCACTGGACAACCCCTTTAACTTTCCCTCCTGCTATGTCATTGAACAGGAGGCCTCACGCGCCTCCACTCTCCACTCAAAGAATTGACACGAGAGAGCAGAGGCGCACAAGCACTCCCATTCAAAGACATAGCAGGAGGGATACTATAAGGGCCCTTTCACACTACGGATTCGGTGCGCAGATTCCACCGGGAACCTTTGCCCACAGTCTATGCGCCTTTGCCCACAGTCTAATCCATAGTGTGAAAGGGCCCTTAAAGTAAGAGACCCATAGCAACCAATCACAGCCCAGCTTTTAACATATTATTTGCCCTGGTAAAGTAAAAGGGAAGCTCCATAGTTGCCAACATTTGAATTTTTTTTCCAGGGACACTTTAGCATTAAGAAGGGATGTGGCTTATTGTGGCTGTGGTCTTGGTGGGGTGTGGCCTATCATGGGTGTGGGTTAAAAATTTTCCAGTTAGAATTTACAGTCAGAACAACACAAAAGGAGCATTACACTCCCCAGTTTTAGGTCCCCAGTATATTATACCCCCCAGTATTAGGTCCCCAGTATATTACACACCCCAGAGCAGGCTGAGACTCAGAAATAGAACTCTACTGACTGACTGTACATACTGGTAGTTTGTACCCATATGATGCAGCTGCACCCCATATTATCATACTACTACCCCCTTCATCCTACTGCTCCTCCATCATCATACTACTACTACCCCCTTCATCCTCCTGCCGCTCCATCAACATACTATTACCTCTTTCATCCTCCTGCCCTTCCATCATCATACTACTACCCCTCTAATCCTCCTTCCCCCTCTATCATCATACTACTACCCACTTCCTCCTCTTGCCCTTCCATCATCATACTACTTCCCCCTTCATCCTCCTCCTGTCCCTTAATCATTATACCAGTACCCCCTTCAGCATCCTCTTGTCCCTTCATCTGTATTTAAAACAAAAAAAAGCTATACTTACCTCACCAGTATGGTTCCTCTAGTCCCCCAGGGACTCCTCTTCCTGCTCTACATGAGTGACATCACTTGCGCTGGAAGGAGGTGGGGGCGTGTCGGGGGTGGAGCTTTTTTTTGCCATTTTCTTTAGTATTCCTTTAGCTTTAGGGCCCGTTCACACCGTGGAAAACAGGCGGAAATTCCAAGCGGAATCCCCGCCATGGTCTCCGCCTGCCTCAGTGTCTCAATGTTATGTATAGGGTGCCGGGTACAGAGCGTCAGAAAGCGGCTAAGGTCCTTCAGTGTGTTCTCTAATGTTACTGAATTGTCTTCTGGTTGTGGTTTTGCCCTTATTTGTGTAAAATCACTGTAAAAAGCAGTGGATTTTTTTGAAAATCATGGCAAAACTGTAGCCAGGAGACAATACACCAGTGAAAGTATGATTCTGTTTGGGGGGCCATGGGCCCCCAAGGAGCTCAGGCCCCCGAGCTGCTGCCCAAAACGGACCTATTATATCCGCTACTGGTTGTTTCTAATGGAAGTATTTTAACTTGAAAAATCTTCTCTGTATTACAAACTACTTAATATCTACTTATCTCTCTCTCTCTCTCTCTCTCTCTATATATATATATATATATATATAGAAAACATCCATTTTGCTATCTGGAAATTTTATGTGGAAACTTCATTTTCTTATCCGCACAGATACCTATTGCAGGCCACTAGAGGGAGACAACCAGTTACAAATGTAATTTTAGGCTTGGAGACATCTGCAACAATTTTAGTTACTTTTTATAATGTAATGTAATGCATTGAAATTAAAATAGGAAGCATTCTGTAATGTTACAAAGAACAGGTTACAATTAGTGATGAGCAACAGTAAAATGTTTGAGTTCGAGTCAAACCTCGAACAGTAGTGGTGTTCGGTTCGATGTTCGACTTGAACTGGAACCCCATTAAAGTCAATGGGAGATGTTCGAGTTATTTTTCATACCTAGACAGGTGAGGAGAAGCTGGAATTACCATCCAGAAGAAAAAGCTGCAAACATGGAACAACTTAGTGAAGAAAATTTGGCTCTAAGAATGACAGAAAAAAAAATTAAGAGGGTAAAATATTTCATTCCTTTCAATGGATAACTGGGTAGCAGAGTTGAGAGAGTGACATAGCAGAGTTGGGGTAGCATAGCTGAGGCAGCAGTGACATAGCACAGTTGAGGTAGTAAGGTATTTACATAGCAGAGTCAAGGTAGTAAGTTAGTGATGTAGCAGAGATGACGTAGCAGAGTTGAGTCGGCAGTGATGTAGCACAGTTGAGCACCAACTTACATCCACCAATTGGATCAACCTTACAGCCTTGGTGCAGGAATAAGGACTCTTGTTGCTAATAAAAGCACCACTTTATTGCACACTCCGATAAAATGTACAGTAGAAAAGAGCAACGCATTTCAGCAACGATCTGGCGTCTTTATCAAGCTCATAAAAACTTCTGCTGTTTTCCACATCCTTATATACATCCATTAAAAGGTTGTAGATAAAAACTGGCATAAGATCACAATCAAAATCCGGCATGGATCAAACACTATTCATAAAATTGCTAAAAATCAACAAACATACTCAAAGTTCTTATATTACAGCTGGTCAGACCTTCCCAAGTACTGTATCACAACAAGAGCTCCCCCGTGCTCAAATGGATATTCTCATAGTAGCTTTGTTTGCTGTCACTGAATGAAAAACCCCTGTGAATGGGAACACCCAGTAACCTTGCTTGCTGTCACTGAATGGAAACATCCAGTAACCTTGTTTGCTGTCAATGAATGGAAACACGCATTTTTTTAATCCGCATGCTATTCTGCCCTATTATTTCTGTTCAGTGACAGCAAACAAGGTTATTTGGTGTTTGCATTCAGTGACAACAAACTAGGTTACTGGGTGTTTCCATTCATTGACAGCAAACAAGAGTACTGGGTGTTTCCACTCATTGACAGCAAACAAGGTCACGGGGTGTTTCCATTCAGTGACAGCATGCAAGTTTACTGGGTGTTTCCATTCACTAACAGCAAACAAGGCTACTGGGTGTCTTTAATCTGTGACAGCAAACAAGGTTACTGGGTGTTTCCACTCAGTGACAGCAAACAAGGACACTGGATGTTTCCATTTATTGACAGAAAACAAGGCTTCTGGATGTTTCCATTCATTGACAGCAAACAAGAGTACTGGGTGTTTCCATTCAGTGACAGCAAACAAGGTTACTGGGTGTTTCCACTCAGTGACAGCAAACAAGGTCACTGGGTGTTTCCACTCAGTGACAGCAAACAGGGCTACTGGGTGTTTTCAGTCAGTGACATCAAACAAGGTTACTGGGTGTTCCTATTCACAGGGTGTTTGCATTCAGTGACAGCAAACTAGGTTACTGGGTGTTGCATTCAGTGACAGTAAACAAGGTCGCTGGGTGTTTCCACTCAGTGACAGCAAACAATGTCACTGGGTGTTTCCACTCAGTGACAGCAAACAAGGACACTGGGTGTTTCCATTTATTGACAGCAAACAAGGCTACTAGGTGTCTCCATTCATTGACAGCAAACAAGGCTACTGAGTGTTTCCATTCATTGACAGCATGCAAGGTTACTTTGTGTTTCCATTCAGTGACAGCAAACAGGGCTACTGGGTGTTTTCAATTAGTGACAGCAAACAAGGTTACTATGGGAATATCTATTTGAGCCATGGGGGAGCTCTTGTTGTGATACAAGAACCTTGAGTATGTTTGTTGATTTTTAGCAACATTATTAATAATGTTTGATCCATGTCGGATTTTGATTGTGATCTTATGCCAGTTTTTAGCTACAACTTTTTAATGGATGTATATAAGGATGTGGAAGACAGCAGAAGTTTTCATGAGCTTGATAAAGACGCCAGATTGGTGTTAAAACGCGTCGCCCTTTTCTACTGTACATTTTATCGGAGTGTGCAATAAAGTGGTGCTTTTAATAGCAACAAAAGTCCCTATTCCTGCGCCAAGGCTGTAAGGTTGATCCAATTGGTGGATGTAAGTTGGTGTACTTTAGGCAATCGCACAGTGACGGATGACCATTGCGGGATCACAAGCCGGGCTGCGGTACTTCTGCTCAATACAAATGCTTTATAGAGTTGTGCCTAGTTCAGCACAACCTAACCAGGTTAGTTTCCATTTAATGAATATCACCTGTTGCTTGACCCACTAAAGATACTACAGTATAGTGCACCTCTGTTATTTGCATGTTTGTCTATCTGTAGCACAGTTGAGGTAGTAAGATAGTGATGTAGCAGAATTGAGTCAGCAGTGATGTAGCAGAGTTGAGGCAACAGTGACGCCAGTTGTAGGTCACTCAGCTTTCCTAGCATGTTGTATAGTAGTCAGTATAATGGAGGTCACCCAGCATTCCAAGCATCATGTATAGTAGTCAGTATAATGGAGGTCACCCAGCTTTCCTAGCATCTTGTATAGTATTCAGTATAACAGAGGTCTCTCAGCTTTCCCAGCATCTTGTATAATGGAGGTCACCCAGCTTTCCCAACATCTTGTATAATGGACTTCACCCAGCTTTCCTAGCATCTTGTATAGTAGTCAGTATAATTGAGGTCACCCAGCTTTCCTAGCATCTTGTAGTCAGTATAATGGTGGCCACCCAGCTTTCCCAGCATCTTGTATAGTAGGCAGTATAATGGCGATTACCCAGCTTTCCTAGCATCTTGTATAGTAGTCAGTATAATGTCAGTCACCCAGCTTTCCAGCATCTTGTAGTGAGTAAAATGGAGGTCACCCAGCTTTCCTAGCATCTTGTATAGTAGGCAATATAATGGAGGTCACCCAGCTTTCCTAGCATCTTGTATAATGGAGGTCACCATATAAAAAATATATATTTTTAATATCGCTTGTGACTAAAAAGTTATCAACACAGAAAGTTATAACAAATCAGGGAACACTGCCTGTCATGCACAGCTATTTGATGTGTTTAATGTGTTGTCCATAATGCTAAACAGAGAGCTGAAGATGAACACATGTTCCTGTGTTCATAACTTTTGAACCATATATCACCAGATATTGCAAATCTGATGGCAGCAATGAATCCCTGACAATGCCGATTGTCTCTGATATGACCAACTTTCCATTAGAAAAACTTGCCCTTGATCCAATATGGTAGCTTTTAAGATGGCAGCCAAGTTCCAGAAATAGTCTAAAAGATAAGCCCCTTCACCAATTACTTGCTGGGGTATTCAACTGTCATCCTCCCTTTATGAAAGGGGTCTTTTATGAAATAAGGGGTCTTTTGACTCCCCCTTGTACGATAATAAAAATGCTCAGCTGAGGATTAAGCATTAAAAAAACTGCTAAGGCTGTACAACACAGAGATTTATCTGACAGATTTTTGAAGCCAAAGCCAGGAATGGATTTGAAAAGAGGAGAAATCGCAGTCTTTCCTTTATGACCTGTTCTCTGTTTATAGTTTGTTCCTGGCTTTGGCTTCTAAGATTTGTCAGATAAATTTTTGGGTCATTACAGACATGATGAGGCGATACCAAATGTATAATTTTTATTTTTAATGTTTTATGTAACTGTTTATTTCATATGGAGAATACAATGTAATTTTTTTTTTTTTTTTTTTGGGGGGGGGGGGGGGGGGGGGGGGGGGGGGGGTAATGTACACTAGTGTACATTAACCAATGATCTTGTGATCACTGTTCCACTGTAGTTGTGTATTGTATATGTCAGCATTATGTTGACAGGCCATCTACACAGCCATGCCTCCAGAAGGGCCCCAGAGTAGCCATGGAGACGATCGAAAGCTGGGACTCCGACACTGGACTTTCAATCGGTAAATATAGCAGGCTTACACCACTAGATCTGACAGCTGCATGTAACGACGAGTTACAGCAGGAGATCCCCTCGATGCAGGAACGTAACACCCACTTATTCTGATCCCATCGGCTTTCTACAGCGGGATCAGAAGACGACCCTGGTCATTAAAGGATTTAATATGTTAAAAGACCAAGAACAGCCTTGCAAAAACATGATTGAAAAAAAATGTTTAAAAATACAATTTGCGCACAAAATGGCACCTATAAAAACAAGTGTAAAACAGAAAAATATTATTGGTGGTTAAAATAGGATAATGCAAAAACATTATCTTCAAAAAGCTAAAAGTAGTTTTGGCTCTAGTTTTTAAACTAATGGTGTTGTCTAGGCTTAAAAAAACACTGTTTTTACAAGAAAGCTGTATTTTCTCTAATCCTCGATAACCCCTTTAACCCCTAGACGACCCAGGACGTAGAGCTACGTCATGAAGGTCTGTCACCAGACGACCCTGGACGTAACTCTACGTCCTGGGTGTTTCTCCCGCTATGAAGCGCGCTTCACAGCAGGTGGGGGCCGGCTGCAATCAGCAGCCGGGACCTCACCGGTAATGACACGCTGCAGCGATCGCGCTGCCGCATGTCATTAACCCCTTAAACGCCACAATCGTGGCGCAGCCGCGGCATTTAAGTGTGAGTGACAGGAGGAGTCCCCTGTCACTTAACGATCAGGACCCCCGATCGTTAAAACGGACCGCCGGAGGTCTCTCACCTGCCTCCGCACGGTCCGATCGGCAACCTGCTACACTAAGCCTGCACAGGCAGGCTCAATGAGCAGATCGCCGATAACACTGATCAATGCTATGCCTATGGCATAGCAATGGTCAGTGTAGAAATCACACTAGTGTATGTACAAGTCCCCCAAAGGGACTTCAAATGTGTAAAAAAAATAAAAAAAGTTAAAATCACCAACACACTACCCCAAAACCCCTCCCCCAATAAAAGTTGAAATCACCCCCCTTTCCCATTATATAAATAAAACATATAAAAATAAATAAACATATAATATACCGTAGCGCGCGTAATTGTCCGATCTATTAAAATATAACAAGCGTCATTGCGAACGGCGTAGACGAAAAGAGGGAAAAAAGTGCGCGGATTACCAATTTTATGTTACATTATATATATATATATAAAAATTCATAAAAAGTGATCAAAACGTCCGATCTTCACAAATATGGTATTAATAAAAACTAGAGATCATGGCGGAAAAAATGACACCCCATAGGTGAAAAAATAAAACCGTTATAAGCGTCACAATAGGGCCATTATATTATTAACTAATTGCCAAAAAAAAAAGGATTTCATAAAAAAAAAAATATATATATATATATATATATATATATAACATTAGAGAATCTGTGTAACCTGCATATGGTTGTGTTCGGACTGACCTATAGAATAATGGTATCATGTCGCTTTTACCATATAGTGCATTACGTAGACACAGGAACCCCCCAAACGTTACCATATTGCATTCTTTTTTATGATTTCACCTATTTATATCTTCATAAATAATATATTTGGAATTCCATCATACATGTTATGGTAAAAAGAAAGACGCCATTACAAAGTACAACTATTCCTGTAAAAAACAAGCCATTACATGGCCTTGTAGATAGAAAACTGAAAGTGCTGGAGCTCTTAGAAGGGGAGGAGGGAAAAACGAAAGCGCAATGATTAAAACTTGCGCGGTCCACTGGGTCATTTTGGGCCTGGTCCTCAAAGGGTTAAGGGTACACACACACGACTGATCCGCAGCAAGATTTGCTGCAGATCCCTGCCCTGTACATGGCCTAGACGTCCCGCTTAGCTAATCAGTGTGCTGTGTCGGGGCAGCACACTGACTGGCTGAGCAGGACATCTGGCCGGGAACCCACGAAGCAAGCCAGATCGCGGAGCATGTAATGTACAAGCTCCGTCTGGTGGGGGGTAAACGGAGCAGTCTCCTGACATACTCGCAGTGGGATGTCAACCCCGCTGCGACTATTTCTGCCCATATATATTACAGGGCAGAGAGCTGCAGGGGATCTTGCTGCGAATTTGCATTGAGAAATCCGCTAAGGATGCGTAGTGTGTTTTTGTACCCTAAGAGAAATAATCTATAAATGACAAACAGTGGCAAGATCCCCATTTACCTAAATAATTAGGACATGCAGGCTGTCACTTCTTATTCAGACTAATATTTGAAGTATACTGTATATTTATATTGTATATGGCGTAAAAAGATAAGGAAAAGAAAACAACAAGAATAAAAAAGTATTTATTTTTTGAAGGCAACATAAGATAATAATGGAATAAAACAATCACTCATGCAAACAGTTTTTATTATTGTATACAGGCTTGATCAATATAAACCTATAGGTTAGCCCTGAAATTAAATAAATCTTCTCTGTACATTCAGTAAACTTGTATCGTAACTGAAATAAATTAGAAAATGTACATTATCAGTATTACACATTTATTTCGCTATAGTATACCATATTTTTTGCATGTAAAATCCTGTACCACATTACCAAGTCTTCACAATATGGTCAGATTCCCAACAGTAATAAAACAAGCGCAGAACATTTTACACTAAAGAACAAAGCAGCAGGTTAAGTCCATACAAACAGATTCCATTTCCTCTGTCTAGTGTTAACACACAAAAAAGGCAAAAATGATACCAGAACACGTTGTATTAGATAAACAAAATACGCAAATGGAATGATTGCTGCAAAAAGGAAGAATAAACACACAGCAATGGAGTTCTGCAGAGCACTGACTAGTAGAAACCGATCTAAAACCCGATCTAAAATTGTCAACTGAACATTTCTAAACTTCGCAAAG
Organism: Dendropsophus ebraccatus; assembly: GCF_027789765.1. Classification (NCBI taxonomy): domain Eukaryota; kingdom Metazoa; phylum Chordata; class Amphibia; order Anura; family Hylidae; genus Dendropsophus; species Dendropsophus ebraccatus. The sequence continues at coordinate 7,425 of NW_027210270.1, read as the reverse complement.
GCGTTAAACAGAAAAAAAAATGACATTTGTAAGAAACAGACAATTGAGGCTCCAAACAGACTAAAATATTATATTTAAAATAAAAGTCTGTCCTTTTTTCTGTGAACTAGAAACCCTGTTGCTCAAATTTAAAGGCTTGGAAAACCATAGTTGCTTTCTTCCAGAAACAGCACCATTCCTGTTCTCAGGTGAAGTGAAGCTGAATTGTAACCTGTAAGACCTGAGAGGTGCTATTCCTGCAAGAAAGTAGCTCTCCTGGTTAAGCCCTTTAAAGCAAATGTACCATCAGGTACATCAGTTTAAGTTTTTCACATCAACAGACCGATGCAGGGATGCCAATGCCGCGGCTTTTTTTTTAATCGTGTCTCGTTTCCTGCACACGCCCCCCAGTGTGACGAAACCCCCTCCAGTCTGTGATGTGGCTCCATTGATTCTGATAGAGCCATATCACAAAGGCGAGGGCCAGTCTCTAGTGCTTTATGCCGGGCAGCTGCCCGGGAATAGACCAGCACTGTGCGTGGACACCAGGCTGCTGTTCAAAGAGAAAAAAAAAAAAAAAGGACCATGGCACCGGTAGCCCAGCGCCAGTCTAATCATGTAAAAAGCTTAAGCAATGTACCTGATGGTACATTTGCTTTAATGTCTGGTATTGCAGGTGGTCAGAATGAGTGACAGGGACTTCTCTACAGTACACATGGACGATGGACTGAAATGGCTAAGCCCCTGGTATGGAGGTGAACAGAGTAATATTTTAGGCAATAACATAACCGAATATTCTGCAGTGAGAAAGGGAAAGACCCCCATATTTTTTTTTCTTGTTTTGATAACGTCTGCAAATGTTTGTGAACGTTATTTGTGGATATTATTTATTAAAAGATGGCCGCTCTGTTGTGTGAACATAGCCCAGACAGAACAGAAAACTGTAACAGTACCATGTTACAGCTGCTCATAAAAGTCTATGGCCAGGGTAGTGGCTTTAGCTAGACCCCAGTGCTTTATCTAGTTTATACTGCTCTATAATGTAATCTCAACCACTGTTGAGGCTTTGCTATACAGAAATAGGAGAATAGGATCTCCTCTTCGGTGTGAAGCTTGCAAAGGGGGAAAATTAAGAAAATGCTACACAGAAGTTATATAATGGCCAGAATAAGTGATACCCCATGTTGGAAGATTAAAGACAGTTTAAAAAAGATGTATTGGACCACAACAACAAAATCAGTTGATCCACAAGGTAGAGTAGGGAAAGGCTTCTGAAAAATGATACATGTTTGTAGATGCGGGAAAGTTATCCTGTACTCTTTGTAAACTTTTTTTTTTTATAGATAAAAAAAATTCAGTGAAAACCATTCACATAAGTGGCCTCATTTATTTCCAGTTATATGGGTGTAAGACCTGAACGCACCAAAGATCAAGACGACTGATCAGAGTTTGGCTGGCTTGAACCAGCATTACTTGCTATAACCACCCCCCATAAGGACACCATCAGTGCCTCAACAACATTAAATATTTTCAAGTATTTTACTTGCTAATTTTAAATCGCATATACAAAAAACCGCTGACATTTTAAAGAGCTGAATCTCTGTAAAAAGGTCCTTAGTGCTTATTACTAAAAACTTAGAAAGTCTGATCTTCATAAAAAATGCATGACATAGACAGAACATTACATTTATCACACAAACGTATTTACAAAAAGGCAACTAGAAACTTGCAAAAAAAAAAAAAAGAAAAAAAAAAAAAAAGAGCTTGTGGGAATGAGAATGTAAGCAGTTTCCTCCTGTCGCTGTTACGCATCTTCGAAGGTGTCCAAACTTAGAAGACAAACCACAATGCAATGCTGCTGCAGCACAATGGACACTAAAGGCTTCTAACAGATCCCTCTGACTTACAATGTGGTCCACTTTAATCTGCAAGGTTGTTGCTATTTTGACAGGAAATATAGCACCTCCTAAAAGAGCCCCAATACCCATGTGAATCTAGCATAATAGAGTGCAGAACCAAATAGCCATAATAAACATAGATACGAGGATTTGTTATTGATTCAGTCAGCCTTCATTTGATATACTTGAAAAGTCTAATAGGAAACCTCCAAAAACAACACAAAAACAATTCAAATACATATTTAGTCAATATACATGTTAAGATGGGCATTAAGCCCCAGCACCTGACTTGTCTACCGAGAGATGCAGCCATTGGTATTACTACAATGCAAAGTAAATAAAAAAAAAGGAGCATATGGCCAGAGATGTAGATATGCAAGTACCTGTTTATGTCTATGGACCCTACGCACGCGGCGATACCAAACATGTTTGATTATTTATAACATGGGAAAAGGGGGGTGATTATGACTTTTATTAGGGGAGGGGACTTTTTATTGATAACACTTTTTTTTTTTTTTTTACACTTATACTAGAAGCCCCCCTGGGGTACTTCTAGTATAAGTGCACTGATCTCTCATACAGATCTATGCTGCATAGATATTCAGCATAGATCGATAATATAGGCACTTTGATTGCTTCCGGCTGCTAAGGCCGGAGGCAATCGAGTGCCGAGCCAGGATCAGCGCCATTACGGCGCTGAGCCCAGACCGAAGAGGATGTGTGGATCGCTCCTCCTACGTCCAGGGTCGCCTAAGGGTTAACTGTAGAGAAAACCATGATTAACCGAAACAAAATATATAATTGCAACATGAACCATTTTATAAATTCTTTGATGAAACTGAAATATTCCTTTACATGGCCATCTGTATACTTTTATAATTTGGTTGTCTGAAATAATGGCACTATGAAAATTGCAAGTGAACCTGTCAGGTGATTTATGCGGCCCTATCTAAGAGCAGGATATGGCAGAATAGAAGAAACTGAGCGCTATGATTTGGTGTAAAACAGAGGGAGGGTTCTATTACATAGAACAACTTCAGGACGAACAGGCAGATTCATGTGACTCCCCCTACATCAGGGAAGGGGAACCTTCGGCCCTCCAGCTATTATAAAACTACAATTCCCATCATGCCTGGACAGTCAAAGCTAAAGCTTTAGCTGTCCAGGCATGATGGGAATTGTAGTTCTGCAACAGCTGGAGGGCCCAAGTTTGACACTCCTGGACTATAGAATGCAAGATTGCCACGGTTATATACTTGGCCGCCTCTGTAAATGAACTTGTACAGCGCATTTACAGAAATGGGAGAATCTGTATATACATGTGAAAGACAACGAGAGCAGTCACATGGAAAAATTGCATCATTGCCACGATACTGCACGTTACTACGAGATGCAAAGACTATAACGCTATAACCCTCTATTGTTTACAAAGCTTATACATGGAAAGTGGGGTGAGAATTGGTGAGGCACCAATATAAAGTATGGCTATGGGGACGACTGCTTATTTATGGGCCACAACAAACAGTTTAGGACTAGAGATGAGCGAACCGGGTTCGGGTTCGAGTCGCTCCGAACCCGAACGTTCGGTATTTGATTAGCTGCTGGACTTGGATAAAGCCCTAAGGTTGTCTGGAAAACATGGATACAGCCAATGACTATATCCATGTTTTTCCACATAGCCTTAGGGTTTTATCCAAGTTCAGCAGCCCCCGCTAATCAAATGCCGAACAATCGGGTTCGGATCGACTTGAGCATGCTCGAGGTTCGCTCATCTCTATTTAGGACCCTTTAGAAATTATAAGTGGTCAACCCCTTTTAAGCTGTTAAGCCCTGATACCAGTCGCAGAAATTCCAAAGTTTTACATGGTGCTTATACCCTTCCACCTATATAATGGAGAATCTAAAAAAACAGAAAGGAAAATCACTGAACAACATGTGATTTACAACCTGTACCAACATTGCAATATACTTAGAACACCTTCATACCATACTAAAGCTGGGCAATAACAAGTCCCGCCATAGGTAGTAAAGGATATAGAAAAAACAGAAAGTATGGTCAGCTCCCAATGATCACCATGCTTTTCTTTTGATCACGTGGAAAATGTAGAGCACGGGGGATGAAGCCCCTGGATGCCGGGGTATCAAAAGAAAGAAGAAATGGATTCCTCCAGCTCATATAAAATTCCACTTTATTGCATTCAACGTCTAAAAATAGTAGCCAATAGTGGCTACTATTTTTAGACGTTGAATGCAATAAAGTGGAATTTTATATGAGCTGGAGGAATCCATTTCTTCTTTCAGTAAAGGATATAGGCGTCTAGAACGAATACAGACGTAACTTGTTAAAAAATGAGGACAGAAAACATACATAAGCGCTAATATACACAACGTAAAACACAAGTGCAATGGAAAAAGACTTTGGAACATTACATGGATGTTATGCTTTGTACACGTCACTGTGTAACCTTTAATACGGGTACCATACCAAACTTTCACACATTTGACAGCACTGTTACTTGGAAACAGACAAGGAAAAACACACACATTACAAATACAGCATGTATATCTGCCTTTAGGACACAGTGCACTTAAAATGCCTTTAGGCAACGGTTTTGGAATACAAGAAACGATTGCCCAAAAAGCGTAATCACAGCCTATGCTTCCCCCCCTCCCACCTTTATATGTCTGGGTATTAGTTTTGAAACGTATTAAGGGTGCCTTCACACACACACACCGGATCCGCAGCAGATTTGATGCTGTGTTCAGAAAATCTGCAGCGATACAGTGTTTGTGAAGCTACCCTTAAACAGGATGCCTGACATTAAAATTTTTTTCCCTTTAAGGGCTCAGATTGTGTTGAAAAAAATCTATATATATCACCTGCCCATTTCCCCACTGGCGCATCAGCTTCCTGGTTCATATGTGAACACACAGAATTGACTGGCTAAGAGACAGGAATCTGTTTTGCAGAGAGAACCAGGGAGTACTATTCAGTGAGGATCGGGCATCAATGGAACAGCAGAAGACCATTATCTCCCCTTCCTTCTTCCTTTTTTCCCCCACAGCTAGACTGAGCCCATATAAAATAATTTTTGGGTGCCAGACAAGCCCTTTAACACATGAGCCACAACACCCAGTCTTTCATTTTGTTTTTACAAGTGCCACAAAAAAAATGTTAAGTGCAAACATTTATGGTCTTCATCTTATCACTGCTTTGGCACAAAGCTAGACCTGTTCCAAAGTTTCTATGGGACAGAGGGGAAAATGCAGTTTCATGAATACAGCACAACCTACTTTTCAGTCCATCAATAAAACACGCATGGATTTCTTCAATGTAATATGGCAGAATAAGCATCCTGAAAACTGTAAGAGAGGATGTTTTCTGCTTGTAGAATCGGAAATATTTAACATTTTTACAAATGTTTATATGTTTCACATAATGCCCCTCAGTTTTTGGTTTGCACCCAGCCCTGCGATCCCCAATAAGAAGCTATTCATGCAGCAGCTGCTGACACCATGCAGGAGCATCCACAAATATTGGCACCAAATTTTCCATACCTTGTAAAGAACGTAAATGTCTTACTATACTGATGCTAAAACAGTATCCATATATATTCACATACGTAGAGTGGGACAGTTGCTTATTGGTACAAGTTCCAGTTTTACATGCACAAAAATATCTTTGGATTCACAGTAAATTTGTTAGCAGCAATGGTTTGTGCCAGTTCTAATGATCTATTCATAATGCACTTGCTAGTGAAAATGTACCAATATATGGCACACATCCAGTCAAGTACAGTACTTGGAACTTACATGACAGCTACGGCATTAGACGATGCCCACAATTCTGAGAAATGGGAACTGGTTCTTTAACAGCAATTGCTGGAAGACAAGCACTAGGTGAAGGCATTATTCAGGCAGTAGAAGATGGAAGGTTGTCAAGTAAAGGATGTTAGATGGTAAAAAAAAAAAGTGTAACTTTCTTAAGATTTTACTGTTTGGTGAACTATTGGGCTATTTCTAATGGGTGCTACCAATTAATAAACTGTTGGGAATGTTTAATCTACAACCTCCGGATATGTAATGCCCCCCCACTCATACAGTTTCAGCATGCTGTTATATTCCTACCACCATTCTTTTAAAGGAGAGCGGTCATTAAAAAAAAAAAATTGATTGGTCAGGGGCCTCTGCGTTGAGATGCTAGAACTAGTGGGGAGAAGCGATCACCAAGCAAGTTCTTCCTCTACTCTATCCTCATGGCTGAAGAGAGACTTCCATAGTAAGTCTATGGGCCCATCTCCTATAGCTAAGAGGAAGTACAGTGTTCAACTGCGCACTTCTGTCCACTGGTTCTAGTGATCAGTCAGAAACAGAGATGAGCAAACTTACAGTAAATTGTGAAAAACTCAGAAACCAGGAACCAATCAAACTTTTGACACAGCTCAAGTCTTTTTTGAATGACAGGTACACTTCTATACGTAGTCAAATGAGGAGAGGGTAAAGTGTGCAACCTCTAACTCTGAGCATATCATAAGGCAACAGGTAACACAGAAGAACATTTTAAATTTACACCAAATCCATGATCCACAGTCCAGTGTAGTGGAAACATGACATGTCATTAAGTGTACAATTACCCACTGCTGAACATGCCCACAGTTTAAACATCAGCAAAAACACTGAATAAAAAAAACACTTCAACAAAGATTTGCCATGTAGTTGCCGCCTGATGAGACTATGAGGCAAACAGCACTTGTAATACTGGCTGTAAATCAAAGGGTTTATCCAGGATTAGAAAAACATGGCTGCTTTCTTCCAAAAACAGCATCATTCTTAGTTTGTATGAGGTATTGCAGCTGGTTCCACCAAAGTAAATGGAGCTGAGCTGTAATACCACACACAACCTGAGGGCAAGAGTGGTGTATTTTTCTTGTTTTGAAGAAAGCAGCTATGTTTTTTCTAATCCTAAGAACCCCCTTTAAAGGAATGGACAGATCTAAGGACAATTTAAGCATCCACTAATATACAGGTAAATGCAGCAATGGCTCTCTGAATGTATCAAGAACAGACTAAGTTTTGAAGCAGTGTTGGCTACCACGATGTTGGTCAACATTATTAAGGCAAAACAACTCCATTGCAAATATACATGGACTTGTTTGACTTGGTAGAAAACGAAGAACTTTATATTTACAAAAATAATAACTACATACAATCAGAAAAAAAAACTAAAGGAAAAAAGCTGCATTTTGAGTACACAATGCTGCCCCTTACACTGGAAAACTCAGAGATGAGGAATGACCGCATGAACATGTGCGTTGTGCTAGAGTAAGAACAGTAAATGCCTCTGATGCAAAAAAATAAAATAAAATAAAACTAAATGGCATCCATAATACGGGCCAAATGTAATGTCAGATGCAGAACAAACTGTTTGGATAGATCAAATGGCTGCCAGTAACTTATAGAGTTTATGCAGTACAATATGTGCTCTTTTTAATCCCTTGCTTACATAATACTGGCTCTATATACAGGGTGGTTTACTGCTGCAAGGGCC